>NW_026961434.1:0-122217 GCF_963924245.1 Chroicocephalus ridibundus
CTTCTCCCTCCTGGCACTTTCCATGTGGGAGATATAGCAGGATGTATATTGGTTTTGAGGACAACTCAATGGACAGTGTAGGGAGAAAAGTTCCTGGCTCCTTGAATGCCGTTCCTGGAGACACTGCGATCAATGTGGGAGATATGTCAAGATGTGTGTTTGTTTTGAGGACGGCTCTCTGGAGAGTCTTAGCAAAGAGGTCACAGGGATAATCAGAGCAATTCTCAGAGACACTGAGAACAAGATGGACAGTCCCTCCTGGCACTTTCCCTGTAGGAGATACCGCAAGACGTTTCTGTAGATTGGGCACAGCGCTCTGCAGGGTGTTAGCAGAGACTTTCCCGGGACAGTGAAACCCTATGTCAGAGACACTGAGAAGAAGCCCCAATGTTCCCTCCAGGCACTTTCAGTGTGGGTGCCTTCTCCACGTGGTTCCTGGTTTCCCTGCAGCGCTGAAGAGAATGTTAGCAAAGAGGTAACCGGCACAGCGAAAACAGTACTCAAAGACAGGGGAGAGCAAGCTCTCTCTTGGCACTTTGGATGTGGGACATACAGCGAGATGTTTGCTGCTTTTGCGTTTGGCTGTTGGGAGATTTACAGCACAAAGATATCTAGTTGATTTGAAGCAGTTCCGAGAAAGTCTAAACATAATCGCCACTTCTCCCTCCTGGCACTTTCCATGTGGGAGATATAGCAGGATGTATATTGGTTTTGAGGACAACTCAATGGACAGTGTAGGGAGAAAAGTTCCTGGCTCCTTGAATGCCGTTCCTGGAGACACTGCGATCAATGTGGGAGATATGTCAAGATGTGTGTTGGTTTTGAGGACGGCTCTCTGGAGAGTCTTAGCAAAGAGGTCACAGGGATAATCAGAGCAATTCTCAGAGACACTGAGAACAAGATGGACAGTTCCCTCCTGGCACTTTCCCTGTAGGAGATACCGCAAGACGTTTCTGTAGATTGGGCACAGCGCTCTGCAGGGTGTTAGCAGAGACTTTCCCGGGACAGTGAAACCCTATGTCAGAGACACTGAGAAGAAGCCCCAATGTTCCCTCCAGGCACTTTCAGTGTGGGTGCCTTCTCCACGTGGTTCCTGGTTTCCCTGCAGCGCTGAAGAGAATGTTAGCAAAGAGGTAACCGGCACAGCGAAAACAGTACTCAAAGACAGGGAGAGCAAGCTCTCTCTTGGCACTTTGGATGTGGGACATACAGCGAGATGTTTGCTGCTTTTGCGTTTGGCTGTTGGGAGATTTACAGCACAAAGATATCTAGTTGATTTGAAGCAGTTCCGAGAAAGTCTAAACATAATCGCCACTTCTCCCTCCTGGCACTTTCCATGTGGGAGATATAGCAGGATGTATATTGGTTTGAGGACAACTCAATGGACAGTGTAGGGAGAAAAGTTCCTGGCTCCTTGAATGCCGTTCCTGGAGACACTGCGATCAATGTGGGAGATATGTCAAGATGTGTGTTGGTTTTGAGGACGGCTCTCTGGAGAGTCTTAGCAAAGAGGTCACAGGGATAATCAGAGCAATTCTCAGAGACACTGAGAACAAGATGGACAGTTCCCTCCTGGCACTTTCCCTGTAGGAGATACCGCAAGACGTTTCTGTAGATTGGGCACAGCGCTCTGCAGGGTGTTAGCAGAGACTTTCCCGGGACAGTGAAACCCTATGTCAGAGACACTGAGAAGAAGCCCCAATGTTCCCTCCAGGCACTTTCAGTGTGGTTGCCTTCTCCACGTGGTTCCTGGTTTCCCTGCAGCGCTGAAGAGAATGTTAGCAAAGAGGTAACCGGCACAGCGAAAACAGTACTCAAAGACAGGGAGAGCAAGCTCTCTCTTGGCACTTTGGATGTGGGACATACAGCGAGATGTTTGCTGCTTTTGCGTTTGGCTGTTGGAGATTTACAGCACAAAGATATCTAGTTGATTTGAAGCAGTTCCGAGAAAGTCTAAACATAATCGCCACTTCTCCCTCCTGGCACTTTCCATGTGGGAGATATAGCAGGATGTATATTGGTTTTGAGGACAACTCAATGGACAGTGTAGGGAGAAAAGTTCCTGGCTCCTTGAATGCCGTTCCTGGAGACACTGCGATCAATGTGGGAGATATGTCAAGATGTGTGTTGGTTTTGAGGACGGCTCTCTGGAGAGTCTTAGCAAAGAGGTCACAGGGATAATCAGAGCAATTCTCAGAGACACTGAGAACAAGATGGACAGTTCCCTCCTGGCACTTTCCCTGTAGGAGATACCGCAAGACGTTTCTGTAGATTGGGCACAGCGCTCTGCAGGGTGTTAGCAGAGACTTTCCCGGGACAGTGAAACCCTATGTCAGAGACACTGAGAAGAAGCCCCAATGTTCCCTCCAGGCACTTTCAGTGTGGGTGCCTTCTCCACGTGGTTCCTGGTTTCCCTGCAGCGCTGAAGAGAATGTTAGCAAAGAGGTAACCGGGACAGTGAAAACAGTACTCAAAGACAGGGAGAGCAAGCTCTCTCTTGCACTTTGGATGTGGGACATACAGCGAGATGTTTGCTGCTTTTGCGTTTGGCTGTTGGGAGATTTACAGCACAAAGATATCTAGTTGATTTGAAGCAGTTCCGAGAAAGTCTAAACATAATCGCCACTTCTCCCTCCTGGCACTTTCCATGTGGGAGATATAGCAGGATGTATATTGGTTTTGAGGACAACTCAATGGACAGTGTAGGGAGAAAAGTTCCTGGCTCCTTGAATGCCGTTCCTGGAGACACTGCGATCAATGAGGGAGATATGTCAAGATGTGTGTTGGTTTTGAGGACGGCTCTCTGGAGAGTCTTAGCAAAGAGGTCACAGGGATAATCAGAGCAATTCTCAGAGACACTGAGAACAAGATGGACAGTTCCCTCCTGGCACTTTCCCTGTAGGAGATACCGCAAGACGTTTCTGTAGATTGGGCACAGCGCTCTGCAGGGTGTTAGCAGAGACTTTCCCGGGACAGTGAAACCCTATGTCAGAGACACTGAGAAGAAGCCCCAATGTTCCCTCCAGGCACTTTCAGTGTGGGTGCCTTCTCCACGTGGTTCCTGGTTTCCCTGCAGCGCTGAAGAGAATGTTAGCAAAGAGGTAACCGGCACAGCGAAAACAGTACTCAAAGAGAGGGAGAGCAAGCTCTCTCTTGGCACTTTGGATGTGGGACATACAGCGAGATGTTTGCTGCTTTTGCGTTTGGCTGTTGGGAGATTTACAGCACAAAGATATCTAGTTGATTTGAAGCAGTTCCGAGAAAGTCTAAACATAATCGCCACTTCTCCCTCCTGGCACTTTCCATGTGGGAGATATAGCAGGATGTATATTGGTTTTGAGGACAACTCAATGGACAGTGTAGGGAGAAAAGTTCCTGGCTCCTTGAATGCCGTTCCTGGAGACACTGCGATCAATGTGGGAGATATGTCAAGATGTGTGTTGGTTTTGAGGACGGCTCTCTGGAGAGTCTTAGCAAAGAGGTCACAGGGATAATCAGAGCAATTCTCAGAGACACTGAGAACAAGATGGACAGTTCCCTCCTGGCACTTTCCCTGTAGGAGATACCGCAAGACGTTTCTGTAGATTGGGCACAGCGCTCTGCAGGGTGTTAGCAGAGACTTTCCCGGGACAGTGAAACCCTATGTCAGAGACACTGAGAAGAAGCCCCAATGTTCCCTCCAGGCACTTTCAGTGTGGGTGCCTTCTCCACGTGGTTCCTGGTTTCCCTGCAGCGCTGAAGAGATGTTAGCAAAGAGGTAACCGGCACAGCGAAAACAGTACTCAAAGACAGGGAGAGCAAGCTCTCTCTTGGCACTTTGGATGTGGGACATACAGCGAGATGTTTGCTGCTTTTGCGTTTGGCTGTTGGGAGATTTACAGCACAAAGATATCTAGTTGATTTGAAGCAGTTCGAGAAAGTCTAAACATAATCGCCACTTCTCCCTCCTGGCACTTTCCATGTGGGAGATATAGCAGGATGTATATTGGTTTTGAGGACAACTCAATGGACAGTGTAGGGAGAAAAGTTCCTGGCTCCTTGAATGCCGTTCCTGGAGACACTGCGATCAATGTGGGAGATATGTCAAGATGTGTGTTGGTTTTGAGGACGGCTCTCTGGAGAGTCCTTAGCAAAGAGGTCACAGGGATAATCAGAGCAATTCTCAGAGACACTGAGAACAAGATGGACAGTTCCCTCCTGGCACTTTCCCTGTAGGAGATACCGCAAGACGTTTCTGTAGATTGGGCACAGCGCTCTGCAGGGTGTTAGCAGAGACTTTCCCGGGACAGTGAAACCCTATGTCAGAGACACTGAGAAGAAGCCCCAATGTTCCCTCCAGGCACTTTCAGTGTGGGTGCCTTCTCCACGTGGTTCCTGGTTTCCCTGCAGCGCTGAAGAGAATGTTAGCAAAGAGGTAACCGGCACAGCGAAAACAGTACTCAAAGACAGGGAGAGCAAGCTCTCTCTTGGCACTTTGGATGTGGGACATACAGCGAGATGTTTGCTGCTTTTGCGTTTGGCTGTTGGGAGATTTACAGCACAAAGATATCTAGTTGATTTGAAGCAGTTCCGAGAAAGTCTAAACATAATCGCCACTTCTCCCTCCTGGCACTTTCCATGTGGGAGATATAGCAGGATGTATATTGGTTTTGAGGACAACTCAATGGACAGTGTAGGGAGAAAAGTTCCTGGCTCCTTGAATGCCGTTCCTGGAGACACTGCGATCAATGTGGGAGATATGTCAAGATGTGTGTTTGTTTTGAGGACGGCTCTCTGGAGAGTCTTAGCAAAGAGGTCACAGGGATAATCAGAGCAATTCTCAGAGACACTGAGAACAAGATGGACAGTTCCCTCCTGGCACTTTCCCTGTAGGAGATACCGCAAGACGTTTCTGTAGATTGGGCACAGCGCTCTGCAGGGTGTTAGCAGAGACTTTCCCGGGACAGTGAAACCCTATGTCAGAGACACTGAGAAGAAGCCCCAATGTTCCCTCCAGGCACTTTCAGTGTGGGTGCCTTCTCCACGTGGTTCCTGGTTTCCCTGCAGCGCTGAAGAGAATGTTAGCAAAGAGGTAACCGGGACAGTGAAAACAGTACTCAAAGACAGGGAGAGCAAGCTCTCTCTTGGCACTTTGGATGTGGGACATACAGCGAGATGTTTGCTGCTTTTGCGTTTGGCTGTTGGGAGATTTACAGCACAAAGATATCTAGTTGATTTGAAGCAGTTCCGAGAAAGTCTAAACATAATCGCCACTTCTCCCTCCTGGCACTTTCCATGTGGGAGATATAGCAGGATGTATATTGGTTTTGAGGACAACTCAATGGACAGTGTAGGGAGAAAAGTTCCTGGCTCCTTGAATGCCGTTCCTGGAGACACTGCGATCAATGAGGGAGATATGTCAAGATGTGTGTTGGTTTTGAGGACGGCTCTCTGGAGAGTCTTAGCAAAGAGGTCACAGGGATAATCAGAGCAATTCTCAGAGACACTGAGAACAAGATGGACAGTTCCCTCCTGGCACTTTCCCTGTAGGAGATACCGCAAGACGTTTCTGTAGATTGGGCACAGCGCTCTGCAGGGTGTTAGCAGAGACTTTCCCGGGACAGTGAAACCCTATGTCAGAGACACTGAGAAGAAGCCCCAATGTTCCCTCCAGGCACTTTCAGTGTGGGTGCCTTCTCCACGTGGTTCCTGGTTTCCCTGCAGCGCTGAAGAGAATGTTAGCAAAGAGGTAACCGGCACAGCGAAAACAGTACTCAAAGAGAGGGAGAGCAAGCTCTCTCTTGGCACTTTGGATGTGGGACATACAGCGAGATGTTTGCTGCTTTTGCGTTTGGCTGTTGGGAGATTTACAGCACAAAGATATCTAGTTGATTTGAAGCAGTTCCGAGAAAGTCTAAACATAATCGCCACTTCTCCCTCCTGGCACTTTCCATGTGGGAGATATAGCAGGATGTATATTGGTTTTGAGGACAACTCAATGGACAGTGTAGGGAGAAAAGTTCCTGGCTCCTTGAATGCCGTTCCTGGAGACACTGCGATCAATGTGGGAGATATGTCAAGATGTGTGTTGGTTTTGAGGACGGCTCTCTGGAGAGTCTTAGCAAAGAGGTCACAGGGATAATCAGAGCAATTCTCAGAGACACTGAGAACAAGATGGACAGTTCCCTCCTGGCACTTTCCCTGTAGGAGATACCGCAAGACGTTTCTGTAGATTGGGCACAGCGCTCTGCAGGGTGTTAGCAGAGACTTTCCCGGGACAGTGAAACCCTATGTCAGAGACACTGAGAAGAAGCCCCAATGTTCCCTCCAGGCACTTTCAGTGTGGGTGCCTTCTCCACGTGGTTCCTGGTTTCCCTGCAGCGCTGAAGAGAATGTTAGCAAAGAGGTAACCGGCACAGCGAAAACAGTACTCAAAGAGAGGGAGAGCAAGCTCTCTCTTGGCACTTTGGATGTGGGACATACAGCGAGATGTTTGCTGCTTTTGCGTTTGGCTGTTGGGAGATTTACAGCACAAAGATATCTAGTTGATTTGAAGCAGTTCCGAGAAAGTCTAAACATAATCGCCACTTCTCCCTCCTGGCACTTTCCATGTGGGAGATATAGCAGGATGTATATTGGTTTTGAGGACAACTCAATGGACAGTGTAGGGAGAAAAGTTCCTGGCTCCTTGAATGCCGTTCCTGGAGACACTGCGATCAATGTGGGAGATATGTCAAGATGTGTGTTGGTTTTGAGGACGGCTCTCTGGAGAGTCTTAGCAAAGAGGTCACAGGGATAATCAGAGCAATTCTCAGAGACACTGAGAACAAGATGGACAGTTCCCTCCTGGCACTTTCCCTGTAGGAGATACCGCAAGACGTTTCTGTAGATTGGGCACAGCGCTCTGCAGGGTGTTAGCAGAGACTTTCCCGGGACAGTGAAACCCTATGTCAGAGACACTGAGAAGAAGCCCCAATGTTCCCTCCAGGCACTTTCAGTGTGGGTGCCTTCTCCACGTGGTTCCTGGTTTCCCTGCAGCGCTGAAGAGAATGTTAGCAAAGAGGTAACCGGCACAGCGAAAACAGTACTCAAAGACAGGGAGAGCAAGCTCTCTCTTGGCACTTTGGATGTGGGACATACAGCGAGATGTTTGCTGCTTTTGCGTTTGGCTGTTGGGAGATTTACAGCACAAAGATATCTAGTTGATTTGAAGCAGTTCCGAGAAAGTCTAAACATAATCGCCACTTCTCCCTCCTGGCACTTTCCATGTGGGAGATATAGCAGGATGTATATTGGTTTTGAGGACAACTCAATGGACAGTGTAGGGAGAAAAGTTCCTGGCTCCTTGAATGCCGTTCCTGGAGACACTGCGATCAATGTGGGAGATATGTCAAGATGTGTGTTGGTTTTGAGGACGGCTCTCTGGAGAGTCTTAGCAAAGAGGTCACAGGGATAATCAGAGCAATTCTCAGAGACACTGAGAACAAGATGGACAGTTCCCTCCTGGCACTTTCCCTGTAGGAGATACCGCAAGACGTTTCTGTAGATTGGGCACAGCGCTCTGCAGGGTGTTAGCAGAGACTTTCCCGGGACAGTGAAACCCTATGTCAGAGACACTGAGAAGAAGCCCCAATGTTCCCTCCAGGCACTTTCAGTGTGGGTGCCTTCTCCACGTGGTTCCTGGTTTCCCTGCAGCGCTGAAGAGAATGTTAGCAAAGAGGTAACCGGCACAGCGAAAACAGTACTCAAAGAGAGGGAGAGCAAGCTCTCTCTTGGCACTTTGGATGTGGGACATACAGCGAGATGTTTGCTGCTTTTGCGTTTGGCTGTTGGGAGATTTACAGCACAAAGATATCTAGTTGATTTGAAGCAGTTCCGAGAAAGTCTAAACATAATCGCCACTTCTCCCTCCTGGCACTTTCCATGTGGGAGATATAGCAGGATGTATATTGGTTTTGAGGACAACTCAATGGACAGTGTAGGGAGAAAAGTTCCTGGCTCCTTGAATGCCGTTCCTGGAGACACTGCGATCAATGAGGGAGATATGTCAAGATGTGTGTTGGTTTTGAGGACGGCTCTCTGGAGAGTCTTAGCAAAGAGGTCACAGGGATAATCAGAGCAATTCTCAGAGACACTGAGAACAAGATGGACAGTTCCCTCCTGGCACTTTCCCTGTAGGAGATACCGCAAGACGTTTCTGTAGATTGGGCACAGCGCTCTGCAGGGTGTTAGCAGAGACTTTCCCGGACAGTGAAACCCTATGTCAGAGACACTGAGAAGAAGCCCCAATGTTCCCTCCAGGCACTTTCAGTGTGGGTGCCTTCTCCACGTGGTTCCTGGTTTCCCTGCAGCGCTGAAGAGAATGTTAGCAAAGAGGTAACCGGCACAGCGAAAACAGTACTCAAAGAGAGGGAGAGCAAGCTCTCTCTTGGCACTTGGATGTGGGACATACAGCGAGATGTTTGCTGCTTTTGCGTTTGGCTGTTGGGAGATTTACAGCACAAAGATATCTAGTTGATTTGAAGCAGTTCCGAGAAAGTCTAAACATAATCGCCACTTCTCCCTCCTGGCACTTTCCATGTGGGAGATATAGCAGGATGTATATTGGTTTTGAGGACAACTCAATGGACAGTGTAGGGAGAAAAGTTCCTGGCTCCTTGAATGCCGTTCCTGGAGACACTGCGATCAATGTGGGAGATATGTCAAGATGTGTGTTGGTTTTGAGGACGGCTCTCTGGAGAGTCTTAGCAAAGAGGTCACAGGGATAATCAGAGCAATTCTCAGAGACACTGAGAACAAGCTCGACAATTCCCTCCTGGCACTTTCCCTGTAGGAGATACCGCAAGACGTTTCTGTAGATTGGGCACAGCGCTCTGCAGGGTGTTAGCAGAGACTTTCCCGGGACAGTGAAACCCTATGTCAGAGACACTGAGAAGAAGCCCCAATGTTCCCTCCAGGCACTTTCAGTGTGGGTGCCTTCTCCACGTGGTTCCTGGTTTCCCTGCAGCGCTGAAGAGAATGTTAGCAAAGAGGTAACCGGCACAGCGAAAACAGTACTCAAAGACAGGGAGAGCAAGCTCTCTCTTGGCACTTTGGATGTGGGACATACAGCGAGATGTTTGCTGCTTTTGCGTTTGGCTGTTGGGAGATTTACAGCACAAAGATATCTAGTTGATTTGAAGCAGTTCCGAGAAAGTCTAAACATAATCGCCACTTCTCCCTCCTGGCACTTTCCATGTGGGAGATATAGCAGGATGTATATTGGTTTTGAGGACAACTCAATGGACAGTGTAGGGAGAAAAGTTCCTGGCTCCTTGAATGCCGTTCCTGGAGACACTGCGATCAATGTGGGAGATATGTCAAGATGTGTGTTGGTTTTGAGGACGGCTCTCTGGAGAGTCTTAGCAAAGAGGTCACAGGGATAATCAGAGCAATTCTCAGAGACACTGAGAACAAGATGGACAGTTCCCTCCTGGCACTTTCCCTGTAGGAGATACCGCAAGACGTTTCTGTAGATTGGGCACAGCGCTCTGCAGGGTGTTAGCAGAGACTTTCCCGGGACAGTGAAACCCTATGTCAGAGACACTGAGAAGAAGCCCCAATGTTCCCTCCAGGCACTTTCAGTGTGGGTGCCTTCTCCACGTGGTTCCTGGTTTCCCTGCAGCGCTGAAGAGAATGTTAGCAAAGAGGTAACCGGCACAGCGAAAACAGTACTCAAAGACAGGGAGAGCAAGCTCTCTCTTGGCACTTTGGATGTGGGACATACAGCGAGATGTTTGCTGCTTTTGCGTTTGGCTGTTGGGAGATTTACAGCACAAAGATATCTAGTTGATTTGAAGCAGTTCCGAGAAAGTCTAAACATAATCGCCACTTCTCCCTCCTGGCACTTTCCATGTGGGAGATATAGCAGGATGTATATTGGTTTTGAGGACAACTCAATGGACAGTGTAGGGAGAAAAGTTCCTGGCTCCTTGAATGCCGTTCCTGGAGACACTGCGATCAATGTGGGAGATATGTCAAGATGTGTGTTGGTTTTGAGGACGGCTCTCTGGAGAGTCTTAGCAAAGAGGTCACAGGGATAATCAGAGCAATTCTCAGAGACACTGAGAACAAGCTCGACAATTCCCTCCTGGCACTTTCCCTGTAGGAGATACCGCAAGACGTTTCTGTAGATTGGGCACAGCGCTCTGCAGGGTGTTAGCAGAGACTTTCCCGGGACAGTGAAACCCTATGTCAGAGACACTGAGAAGAAGCCCCAATGTTCCCTCCAGGCACTTTCAGTGTGGGTGCCTTCTCCACGTGGTTCCTGGTTTCCCTGCAGCGCTGAAGAGAATGTTAGCAAAGAGGTAACCGGGACAGTGAAAACAGTACTCAAAGACAGGGAGAGCAAGCTCTCTCTTGGCACTTTGGATGTGGGACATACAGCGAGATGTTTGCTGCTTTTGCGTTTGGCTGTTGGGAGATTTACAGCACAAAGATATCTAGTTGATTTGAAGCAGTTCCGAGAAAGTCTAAACATAATCGCCACTTCTCCCTCCTGGCACTTTCCATGTGGGAGATATAGCAGGATGTATATTGGTTTTGAGGACAACTCAATGGACAGTGTAGGGAGAAAAGTTCCTGGCTCCTTGAATGCCGTTCCTGGAGACACTGCGATCAATGAGGGAGATATGTCAAGATGTGTGTTGGTTTTGAGGACGGCTCTCTGGAGAGTCTTAGCAAAGAGGTCACAGGGATAATCAGAGCAATTCTCAGAGACACTGAGAACAAGATGGACAGTTCCCTCCTGGCACTTTCCCTGTAGGAGATACCGCAAGACGTTTCTGTAGATTGGGCACAGCGCTCTGCAGGGTGTTAGCAGAGACTTTCCCGGGACAGTGAAACCCTATGTCAGAGACACTGAGAAGAAGCCCCAATGTTCCCTCCAGGCACTTTCAGTGTGGGTGCCTTCTCCACGTGGTTCCTGGTTTCCCTGCAGCGCTGAAGAGAATGTTAGCAAAGAGGTAACCGGCACAGCGAAAACAGTACTCAAAGAGAGGGAGAGCAAGCTCTCTCTTGGCACTTTGGATGTGGGACATACAGCGAGATGTTTGCTGCTTTTGCGTTTGGCTGTTGGGAGATTTACAGCACAAAGATATCTAGTTGATTTGAAGCAGTTCCGAGAAAGTCTAAACATAATCGCCACTTCTCCCTCCTGGCACTTTCCATGTGGGAGATATAGCAGGATGTATATTGGTTTTGAGGACAACTCAATGGACAGTGTAGGGAGAAAAGTTCCTGGCTCCTTGAATGCCGTTCCTGGAGACACTGCGATCAATGTGGGAGATATGTCAAGATGTGTGTTGGTTTTGAGGACGGCTCTCTGGAGAGTCTTAGCAAAGAGGTCACAGGGATAATCAGAGCAATTCTCAGAGACACTGAGAACAAGATGGACAGTTCCCTCCTGGCACTTTCCCTGTAGGAGATACCGCAAGACGTTTCTGTAGATTGGGCACAGCGCTCTGCAGGGTGTTAGCAGAGACTTTCCCGGGACAGTGAAACCCTATGTCAGAGACACTGAGAAGAAGCCCCAATGTTCCCTCCAGGCACTTTCAGTGTGGGTGCCTTCTCCACGTGGTTCCTGGTTTCCCTGCAGCGCTGAAGAGAATGTTAGCAAAGAGGTAACCGGCACAGCGAAAACAGTACTCAAAGAGAGGGAGAGCAAGCTCTCTCTTGGCACTTTGGATGTGGGACATACAGCGAGATGTTTGCTGCTTTTGCGTTTGGCTGTTGGGAGATTTACAGCACAAAGATATCTAGTTGATTTGAAGCAGTTCCGAGAAAGTCTAAACATAATCGCCACTTCTCCCTCCTGGCACTTTCCATGTGGGAGATATAGCAGGATGTATATTGGTTTTGAGGACAACTCAATGGACAGTGTAGGGAGAAAAGTTCCTGGCTCCTTGAATGCCGTTCCTGGAGACACTGCGATCAATGAGGGAGATATGTCAAGATGTGTGTTGGTTTTGAGGACGGCTCTCTGGAGAGTCTTAGCAAAGAGGTCACAGGGATAATCAGAGCAATTCTCAGAGACACTGAGAACAAGATGGACAGTTCCCTCCTGGCACTTTCCCTGTAGGAGATACCGCAAGACGTTTCTGTAGATTGGGCACAGCGCTCTGCAGGGTGTTAGCAGAGACTTTCCCGGGACAGTGAAACCCTATGTCAGAGACACTGAGAAGAAGCCCCAATGTTCCCTCCAGGCACTTTCAGTGTGGGTGCCTTCTCCACGTGGTTCCTGGTTTCCCTGCAGCGCTGAAGAGAATGTTAGCAAAGAGGTAACCGGCACAGCGAAAACAGTACTCAAAGAGAGGGAGAGCAAGCTCTCTCTTGGCACTTTGGATGTGGGACATACAGCGAGATGTTTGCTGCTTTTGCGTTTGGCTGTTGGGAGATTTACAGCACAAAGATATCTAGTTGATTTGAAGCAGTTCCGAGAAAGTCTAAACATAATCGCCACTTCTCCCTCCTGGCACTTTCCATGTGGGAGATATAGCAGGATGTATATTGGTTTTGAGGACAACTCAATGGACAGTGTAGGGAGAAAAGTTCCTGGCTCCTTGAATGCCGTTCCTGGAGACACTGCGATCAATGAGGGAGATATGTCAAGATGTGTGTTGGTTTTGAGGACGGCTCTCTGGAGAGTCTTAGCAAAGAGGTCACAGGGATAATCAGAGCAATTCTCAGAGACACTGAGAACAAGATGGACAGTTCCCTCCTGGCACTTTCCCTGTAGGAGATACCGCAAGACGTTTCTGTAGATTGGGCACAGCGCTCTGCAGGGTGTTAGCAGAGACTTTCCCGGGACAGTGAAACCCTATGTCAGAGACACTGAGAAGAAGCCCCAATGTTCCCTCCAGGCACTTTCAGTGTGGGTGCCTTCTCCACGTGGTTCCTGGTTTCCCTGCAGCGCTGAAGAGAATGTTAGCAAAGAGGTAACCGGGACAGTGAAAACAGTACTCAAAGACAGGGAGAGCAAGCTCTCTCTTGGCACTTTGGATGTGGGACATACAGCGAGATGTTTGCTGCTTTTGCGTTTGGCTGTTGGGAGATTTACAGCACAAAGATATCTAGTTGATTTGAAGCAGTTCCGAGAAAGTCTAAACATAATCGCCACTTCTCCCTCCTGGCACTTTCCATGTGGGAGATATAGCAGGATGTATATTGGTTTTGAGGACAACTCAATGGACAGTGTAGGGAGAAAAGTTCCTGGCTCCTTGAATGCCGTTCCTGGAGACACTGCGATCAATGAGGGAGATATGTCAAGATGTGTGTTGGTTTTGAGGACGGCTCTCTGGAGAGTCTTAGCAAAGAGGTCACAGGGATAATCAGAGCAATTCTCAGAGACACTGAGAACAAGATGGACAGTTCCCTCCTGGCACTTTCCCTGTAGGAGATACCGCAAGACGTTTCTGTAGATTGGGCACAGCGCTCTGCAGGGTGTTAGCAGAGACTTTCCCGGGACAGTGAAACCCTATGTCAGAGACACTGAGAAGAAGCCCCAATGTTCCCTCCAGGCACTTTCAGTGTGGGTGCCTTCTCCACGTGGTTCCTGGTTTCCCTGCAGCGCTGAAGAGAATGTTAGCAAAGAGGTAACCGGCACAGCGAAAACAGTACTCAAAGACAGGGAGAGCAAGCTCTCTCTTGGCACTTTGGATGTGGGACATACAGCGAGATGTTTGCTGCTTTTGCGTTTGGCTGTTGGGAGATTTACAGCACAAAGATATCTAGTTGATTTGAAGCAGTTCCGAGAAAGTCTAAACATAATCGCCACTTCTCCCTCCTGGCACTTTCCATGTGGGAGATATAGCAGGATGTATATTGGTTTTGAGGACAACTCAATGGACAGTGTAGGGAGAAAAGTTCCTGGCTCCTTGAATGCCGTTCCTGGAGACACTGCGATCAATGTGGGAGATATGTCAAGATGTGTGTTTGTTTTGAGGACGGCTCTCTGGAGAGTCTTAGCAAAGAGGTCACAGGGATAATCAGAGCAATTCTCAGAGACACTGAGAACAAGATGGACAGTTCCCTCCTGGCACTTTCCCTGTAGGAGATACCGCAAGACGTTTCTGTAGATTGGGCACAGCGCTCTGCAGGGTGTTAGCAGAGACTTTCCCGGGACAGTGAAACCCTATGTCAGAGACACTGAGAAGAAGCCCCAATGTTCCCTCCAGGCACTTTCAGTGTGGGTGCCTTCTCCACGTGGTTCCTGGTTTCCCTGCAGCGCTGAAGAGAATGTTAGCAAAGAGGTAACCGGGACAGTGAAAACAGTACTCAAAGACAGGGAGAGCAAGCTCTCTCTTGGCACTTTGGATGTGGGACATACAGCGAGATGTTTGCTGCTTTTGCGTTTGGCTGTTGGGAGATTTACAGCACAAAGATATCTAGTTGATTTGAAGCAGTTCCGAGAAAGTCTAAACATAATCGCCACTTCTCCCTCCTGGCACTTTCCATGTGGGAGATATAGCAGGATGTATATTGGTTTTGAGGACAACTCAATGGACAGTGTAGGGAGAAAAGTTCCTGGCTCCTTGAATGCCGTTCCTGGAGACACTGCGATCAATGAGGGAGATATGTCAAGATGTGTGTTGGTTTTGAGGACGGCTCTCTGGAGAGTCTTAGCAAAGAGGTCACAGGGATAATCAGAGCAATTCTCAGAGACACTGAGAACAAGATGGACAGTTCCCTCCTGGCACTTTCCCTGTAGGAGATACCGCAAGACGTTTCTGTAGATTGGGCACAGCGCTCTGCAGGGTGTTAGCAGAGACTTTCCCGGGACAGTGAAACCCTATGTCAGAGACACTGAGAAGAAGCCCCAATGTTCCCTCCAGGCACTTTCAGTGTGGGTGCCTTCTCCACGTGGTTCCTGGTTTCCCTGCAGCGCTGAAGAGAATGTTAGCAAAGAGGTAACCGGCACAGCGAAAACAGTACTCAAAGACAGGGAGAGCAAGCTCTCTCTTGGCACTTTGGATGTGGGACATACAGCGAGATGTTTGCTGCTTTTGCGTTTGGCTGTTGGGAGATTTACAGCACAAAGATATCTAGTTGATTTGAAGCAGTTCCGAGAAAGTCTAAACATAATCGCCACTTCTCCCTCCTGGCACTTTCCATGTGGGAGATATAGCAGGATGTATATTGGTTTTGAGGACAACTCAATGGACAGTGTAGGGAGAAAAGTTCCTGGCTCCTTGAATGCCGTTCCTGGAGACACTGCGATCAATGTGGGAGATATGTCAAGATGTGTGTTGGTTTTGAGGACGGCTCTCTGGAGAGTCTTAGCAAAGAGGTCACAGGGATAATCAGAGCAATTCTCAGAGACACTGAGAACAAGATGGACAGTTCCCTCCTGGCACTTTCCCTGTAGGAGATACCGCAAGACGTTTCTGTAGATTGGGCACAGCGCTCTGCAGGGTGTTAGCAGAGACTTTCCCGGGACAGTGAAACCCTATGTCAGAGACACTGAGAAGAAGCCCCAATGTTCCCTCCAGGCACTTTCAGTGTGGGTGCCTTCTCCACGTGGTTCCTGGTTTCCCTGCAGCGCTGAAGAGAATGTTAGCAAAGAGGTAACCGGCACAGCGAAAACAGTACTCAAAGACAGGGAGAGCAAGCTCTCTCTTGGCACTTTGGATGTGGGACATACAGCGAGATGTTTGCTGCTTTTGCGTTTGGCTGTTGGGAGATTTACAGCACAAAGATATCTAGTTGATTTGAAGCAGTTCCGAGAAAGTCTAAACATAATCGCCACTTCTCCCTCCTGGCACTTTCCATGTGGGAGATATAGCAGGATGTATATTGGTTTTGAGGACAACTCAATGGACAGTGTAGGGAGAAAAGTTCCTGGCTCCTTGAATGCCGTTCCTGGAGACACTGCGATCAATGTGGGAGATATGTCAAGATGTGTGTTGGTTTTGAGGACGGCTCTCTGGAGAGTCTTAGCAAAGAGGTCACAGGGATAATCAGAGCAATTCTCAGAGACACTGAGAACAAGATGGACAGTTCCCTCCTGGCACTTTCCCTGTAGGAGATACCGCAAGACGTTTCTGTAGATTGGGCACAGCGCTCTGCAGGGTGTTAGCAGAGACTTTCCCGGGACAGTGAAACCCTATGTCAGAGACACTGAGAAGAAGCCCCAATGTTCCCTCCAGGCACTTTCAGTGTGGGTGCCTTCTCCACGTGGTTCCTGGTTTCCCTGCAGCGCTGAAGAGAATGTTAGCAAAGAGGTAACCGGGACAGTGAAAACAGTACTCAAAGACAGGGAGAGCAAGCTCTCTCTTGGCACTTTGGATGTGGGACATACAGCGAGATGTTTGCTGCTTTTGCGTTTGGCTGTTGGGAGATTTACAGCACAAAGATATCTAGTTGATTTGAAGCAGTTCCGAGAAAGTCTAAACATAATCGCCACTTCTCCCTCCTGGCACTTTCCATGTGGGAGATATAGCAGGATGTATATTGGTTTTGAGGACAACTCAATGGACAGTGTAGGGAGAAAAGTTCCTGGCTCCTTGAATGCCGTTCCTGGAGACACTGCGATCAATGAGGGAGATATGTCAAGATGTGTGTTGGTTTTGAGGACGGCTCTCTGGAGAGTCTTAGCAAAGAGGTCACAGGGATAATCAGAGCAATTCTCAGAGACACTGAGAACAAGATGGACAGTTCCCTCCTGGCACTTTCCCTGTAGGAGATACCGCAAGACGTTTCTGTAGATTGGGCACAGCGCTCTGCAGGGTGTTAGCAGAGACTTTCCCGGGACAGTGAAACCCTATGTCAGAGACACTGAGAAGAAGCCCCAATGTTCCCTCCAGGCACTTTCAGTGTGGGTGCCTTCTCCACGTGGTTCCTGGTTTCCCTGCAGCGCTGAAGAGAATGTTAGCAAAGAGGTAACCGGCACAGCGAAAACAGTACTCAAAGAGAGGGAGAGCAAGCTCTCTCTTGGCACTTTGGATGTGGGACATACAGCGAGATGTTTGCTGCTTTTGCGTTTGGCTGTTGGGAGATTTACAGCACAAAGATATCTAGTTGATTTGAAGCAGTTCCGAGAAAGTCTAAACATAATCGCCACTTCTCCCTCCTGGCACTTTCCATGTGGGAGATATAGCAGGATGTATATTGGTTTTGAGGACAACTCAATGGACAGTGTAGGGAGAAAAGTTCCTGGCTCCTTGAATGCCGTTCCTGGAGACACTGCGATCAATGTGGGAGATATGTCAAGATGTGTGTTTGTTTTGAGGACGGCTCTCTGGAGAGTCTTAGCAAAGAGGTCACAGGGATAATCAGAGCAATTCTCAGAGACACTGAGAACAAGCTCGACAATTCCCTCCTGGCACTTTCCCTGTAGGAGATACCGCAAGACGTTTCTGTAGATTGGGCACAGCGCTCTGCAGGGTGTTAGCAGAGACTTTCCCGGGACAGTGAAACCCTATGTCAGAGACACTGAGAAGAAGCCCCAATGTTCCCTCCAGGCACTTTCAGTGTGGGTGCCTTCTCCACGTGGTTCCTGGTTTCCCTGCAGCGCTGAAGAGAATGTTAGCAAAGAGGTAACCGGGACAGTGAAAACAGTACTCAAAGACAGGGAGAGCAAGCTCTCTCTTGGCACTTTGGATGTGGGACATACAGCGAGATGTTTGCTGCTTTTGCGTTTGGCTGTTGGGAGATTTACAGCACAAAGATATCTAGTTGATTTGAAGCAGTTCCGAGAAAGTCTAAACATAATCGCCACTTCTCCCTCCTGGCACTTTCCATGTGGGAGATATAGCAGGATGTATATTGGTTTTGAGGACAACTCAATGGACAGTGTAGGGAGAAAAGTTCCTGGCTCCTTGAATGCCGTTCCTGGAGACACTGCGATCAATGAGGGAGATATGTCAAGATGTGTGTTGGTTTTGAGGACGGCTCTCTGGAGAGTCTTAGCAAAGAGGTCACAGGGATAATCAGAGCAATTCTCAGAGACACTGAGAACAAGATGGACAGTTCCCTCCTGGCACTTTCCCTGTAGGAGATACCGCAAGACGTTTCTGTAGATTGGGCACAGCGCTCTGCAGGGTGTTAGCAGAGACTTTCCCGGGACAGTGAAACCCTATGTCAGAGACACTGAGAAGAAGCCCCAATGTTCCCTCCAGGCACTTTCAGTGTGGGTGCCTTCTCCACGTGGTTCCTGGTTTCCCTGCAGCGCTGAAGAGAATGTTAGCAAAGAGGTAACCGGCACAGCGAAAACAGTACTCAAAGACAGGGAGAGCAAGCTCTCTCTTGGCACTTTGGATGTGGGACATACAGCGAGATGTTTGCTGCTTTTGCGTTTGGCTGTTGGGAGATTTACAGCACAAAGATATCTAGTTGATTTGAAGCAGTTCCGAGAAAGTCTAAACATAATCGCCACTTCTCCCTCCTGGCACTTTCCATGTGGGAGATATAGCAGGATGTATATTGGTTTTGAGGACAACTCAATGGACAGTGTAGGGAGAAAAGTTCCTGGCTCCTTGAATGCCGTTCCTGGAGACACTGCGATCAATGTGGGAGATATGTCAAGATGTGTGTTGGTTTTGAGGACGGCTCTCTGGAGAGTCTTAGCAAAGAGGTCACAGGGATAATCAGAGCAATTCTCAGAGACACTGAGAACAAGATGGACAGTTCCCTCCTGGCACTTTCCCTGTAGGAGATACCGCAAGACGTTTCTGTAGATTGGGCACAGCGCTCTGCAGGGTGTTAGCAGAGACTTTCCCGGGACAGTGAAACCCTATGTCAGAGACACTGAGAAGAAGCCCCAATGTTCCCTCCAGGCACTTTCAGTGTGGGTGCCTTCTCCACGTGGTTCCTGGTTTCCCTGCAGCGCTGAAGAGAATGTTAGCAAAGAGGTAACCGGGACAGTGAAAACAGTACTCAAAGAGAGGGAGAGCAAGCTCTCTCTTGGCACTTTGGATGTGGGACATACAGCGAGATGTTTGCTGCTTTTGCGTTTGGCTGTTGGGAGATTTACAGCACAAAGATATCTAGTTGATTTGAAGCAGTTCCGAGAAAGTCTAAACATAATCGCCACTTCTCCCTCCTGGCACTTTCCATGTGGGAGATATAGCAGGATGTATATTGGTTTTGAGGACAACTCAATGGACAGTGTAGGGAGAAAAGTTCCTGGCTCCTTGAATGCCGTTCCTGGAGACACTGCGATCAATGTGGGAGATATGTCAAGATGTGTGTTGGTTTTGAGGACGGCTCTCTGGAGAGTCTTAGCAAAGAGGTCACAGGGATAATCAGAGCAATTCTCAGAGACACTGAGAACAAGATGGACAGTTCCCTCCTGGCACTTTCCCTGTAGGAGATACCGCAAGACGTTTCTGTAGATTGGGCACAGCGCTCTGCAGGGTGTTAGCAGAGACTTTCCCGGGACAGTGAAACCCTATGTCAGAGACACTGAGAAGAAGCCCCAATGTTCCCTCCAGGCACTTTCAGTGTGGGTGCCTTCTCCACGTGGTTCCTGGTTTCCCTGCAGCGCTGAAGAGAATGTTAGCAAAGAGGTAACCGGCACAGCGAAAACAGTACTCAAAGAGAGGGAGAGCAAGCTCTCTCTTGGCACTTTGGATGTGGGACATACAGCGAGATGTTTGCTGCTTTTGCGTTTGGCTGTTGGGAGATTTACAGCACAAAGATATCTAGTTGATTTGAAGCAGTTCCGAGAAAGTCTAAACATAATCGCCACTTCTCCCTCCTGGCACTTTCCATGTGGGAGATATAGCAGGATGTATATTGGTTTTGAGGACAACTCAATGGACAGTGTAGGGAGAAAAGTTCCTGGCTCCTTGAATGCCGTTCCTGGAGACACTGCGATCAATGTGGGAGATATGTCAAGATGTGTGTTGGTTTTGAGGACGGCTCTCTGGAGAGTCTTAGCAAAGAGGTCACAGGGATAATCAGAGCAATTCTCAGAGACACTGAGAACAAGATGGACAGTTCCCTCCTGGCACTTTCCCTGTAGGAGATACCGCAAGACGTTTCTGTAGACTGGGCACAGCGCTCTGCAGGGTGTTAGCAGAGACTTTCCCGGGACAGTGAAACCCTATGTCAGAGACACTGAGAAGAAGCCCCAATGTTCCCTCCAGGCACTTTCAGTGTGGGTGCCTTCTCCACGTGGTTCCTGGTTTCCCTGCAGCGCTGAAGAGAATGTTAGCAAAGAGGTAACCGGCACAGCGAAAACAGTACTCAAAGAGAGGGAGAGCAAGCTCTCTCTTGGCACTTTGGATGTGGGACATACAGCGAGATGTTTGCTGCTTTTGCGTTTGGCTGTTGGGAGATTTACAGCACAAAGATATCTAGTTGATTTGAAGCAGTTCCGAGAAAGTCTAAACATAATCGCCACTTCTCCCTCCTGGCACTTTCCATGTGGGAGATATAGCAGGATGTATATTGGTTTTGAGGACAACTCAATGGACAGTGTAGGGAGAAAAGTTCCTGGCTCCTTGAATGCCGTTCCTGGAGACACTGCGATCAATGTGGGAGATATGTCAAGATGTGTGTTGGTTTTGAGGACGGCTCTCTGGAGAGTCTTAGCAAAGAGGTCACAGGGATAATCAGAGCAATTCTCAGAGACACTGAGAACAAGATGGACAGTTCCCTCCTGGCACTTTCCCTGTAGGAGATACCGCAAGACGTTTCTGTAGATTGGGCACAGCGCTCTGCAGGGTGTTAGCAGAGACTTTCCCGGGACAGTGAAACCCTATGTCAGAGACACTGAGAAGAAGCCCCAATGTTCCCTCCAGGCACTTTCAGTGTGGGTGCCTTCTCCACGTGGTTCCTGGTTTCCCTGCAGCGCTGAAGAGAATGTTAGCAAAGAGGTAACCGGCACAGCGAAAACAGTACTCAAAGAGAGGGAGAGCAAGCTCTCTCTTGGCACTTTGGATGTGGGACATACAGCGAGATGTTTGCTGCTTTTGCGTTTGGCTGTTGGGAGATTTACAGCACAAAGATATCTAGTTGATTTGAAGCAGTTCCGAGAAAGTCTAAACATAATCGCCACTTCTCCCTCCTGGCACTTTCCATGTGGGAGATATAGCAGGATGTATATTGGTTTTGAGGACAACTCAATGGACAGTGTAGGGAGAAAAGTTCCTGGCTCCTTGAATGCCGTTCCTGGAGACACTGCGATCAATGTGGGAGATATGTCAAGATGTGTGTTTGTTTTGAGGACGGCTCTCTGGAGAGTCTTAGCAAAGAGGTCACAGGGATAATCAGAGCAATTCTCAGAGACACTGAGAACAAGATGGACAGTTCCCTCCTGGCACTTTCCCTGTAGGAGATACCGCAAGACGTTTCTGTAGATTGGGCACAGCGCTCTGCAGGGTGTTAGCAGAGACTTTCCCGGGACAGTGAAACCCTATGTCAGAGACACTGAGAAGAAGCCCCAATGTTCCCTCCAGGCACTTTCAGTGTGGGTGCCTTCTCCACGTGGTTCCTGGTTTCCCTGCAGCGCTGAAGAGAATGTTAGCAAAGAGGTAACCGGCACAGCGAAAACAGTACTCAAAGAGAGGGAGAGCAAGCTCTCTCTTGGCACTTTGGATGTGGGACATACAGCGAGATGTTTGCTGCTTTTGCGTTTGGCTGTTGGGAGATTTACAGCACAAAGATATCTAGTTGATTTGAAGCAGTTCCGAGAAAGTCTAAACATAATCGCCACTTCTCCCTCCTGGCACTTTCCATGTGGGAGATATAGCAGGATGTATATTGGTTTTGAGGACAACTCAATGGACAGTGTAGGGAGAAAAGTTCCTGGCTCCTTGAATGCCGTTCCTGGAGACACTGCGATCAATGAGGGAGATATGTCAAGATGTGTGTTGGTTTTGAGGACGGCTCTCTGGAGAGTCTTAGCAAAGAGGTCACAGGGATAATCAGAGCAATTCTCAGAGACACTGAGAACAAGATGGACAGTTCCCTCCTGGCACTTTCCCTGTAGGAGATACCGCAAGACGTTTCTGTAGATTGGGCACAGCGCTCTGCAGGGTGTTAGCAGAGACTTTCCCGGGACAGTGAAACCCTATGTCAGAGACACTGAGAAGAAGCCCCAATGTTCCCTCCAGGCACTTTCAGTGTGGGTGCCTTCTCCACGTGCTTCCTGGTTTCCCTGCAGCGCTGAAGAGAATGTTAGCAAAGAGGTAACCGGCACAGCGAAAACAGTACTCAAAGACAGGGAGAGCAAGCTCTCTCTTGGCACTTTGGATGTGGGACATACAGCGAGATGTTTGCTGCTTTTGCGTTTGGCTGTTGGGAGATTTACAGCACAAAGATATCTAGTTGATTTGAAGCAGTTCCGAGAAAGTCTAAACATAATCGCCACTTCTCCCTCCTGGCACTTTCCATGTGGGAGATATAGCAGGATGTATATTGGTTTTGAGGACAACTCAATGGACAGTGTAGGGAGAAAAGTTCCTGGCTCCTTGAATGCCGTTCCTGGAGACACTGCGATCAATGTGGGAGATATGTCAAGATGTGTGTTGGTTTTGAGGACGGCTCTCTGGAGAGTCTTAGCAAAGAGGTCACAGGGATAATCAGAGCAATTCTCAGAGACACTGAGAACAAGCTCGACAATTCCCTCCTGGCACTTTCCCTGTAGGAGATACCGCAAGACGTTTCTGTAGATTGGGCACAGCGCTCTGCAGGGTGTTAGCAGAGACTTTCCCGGGACAGTGAAACCCTATGTCAGAGACACTGAGAAGAAGCCCCAATGTTCCCTCCAGGCACTTTCAGTGTGGGTGCCTTCTCCACGTGGTTCCTGGTTTCCCTGCAGCGCTGAAGAGAATGTTAGCAAAGAGGTAACCGGGACAGTGAAAACAGTACTCAAAGACAGGGAGAGCAAGCTCTCTCTTGGCACTTTGGATGTGGGACATACAGCGAGATGTTTGCTGCTTTTGCGTTTGGCTGTTGGGAGATTTACAGCACAAAGATATCTAGTTGATTTGAAGCAGTTCCGAGAAAGTCTAAACATAATCGCCACTTCTCCCTCCTGGCACTTTCCATGTGGGAGATATAGCAGGATGTATATTGGTTTTGAGGACAACTCAATGGACAGTGTAGGGAGAAAAGTTCCTGGCTCCTTGAATGCCGTTCCTGGAGACACTGCGATCAATGAGGGAGATATGTCAAGATGTGTGTTGGTTTTGAGGACGGCTCTCTGGAGAGTCTTAGCAAAGAGGTCACAGGGATAATCAGAGCAATTCTCAGAGACACTGAGAACAAGATGGACAGTTCCCTCCTGGCACTTTCCCTGTAGGAGATACCGCAAGACGTTTCTGTAGATTGGGCACAGCGCTCTGCAGGGTGTTAGCAGAGACTTTCCCGGGACAGTGAAACCCTATGTCAGAGACACTGAGAAGAAGCCCCAATGTTCCCTCCAGGCACTTTCAGTGTGGGTGCCTTCTCCACGTGGTTCCTGGTTTCCCTGCAGCGCTGAAGAGAATGTTAGCAAAGAGGTAACCGGCACAGCGAAAACAGTACTCAAAGACAGGGAGAGCAAGCTCTCTCTTGGCACTTTGGATGTGGGACATACAGCGAGATGTTTGCTGCTTTTGCGTTTGGCTGTTGGGAGATTTACAGCACAAAGATATCTAGTTGATTTGAAGCAGTTCCGAGAAAGTCTAAACATAATCGCCACTTCTCCCTCCTGGCACTTTCCATGTGGGAGATATAGCAGGATGTATATTGGTTTTGAGGACAACTCAATGGACAGTGTAGGGAGAAAAGTTCCTGGCTCCTTGAATGCCGTTCCTGGAGACACTGCGATCAATGAGGGAGATATGTCAAGATGTGTGTTGGTTTTGAGGACGGCTCTCTGGAGAGTCTTAGCAAAGAGGTCACAGGGATAATCAGAGCAATTCTCAGAGACACTGAGAACAAGATGGACAGTTCCCTCCTGGCACTTTCCCTGTAGGAGATACCGCAAGACGTTTCTGTAGATTGGGCACAGCGCTCTGCAGGGTGTTAGCAGAGACTTTCCCGGGACAGTGAAACCCTATGTCAGAGACACTGAGAAGAAGCCCCAATGTTCCCTCCAGGCACTTTCAGTGTGGGTGCCTTCTCCACGTGGTTCCTGGTTTCCCTGCAGCGCTGAAGAGAATGTTAGCAAAGAGGTAACCGGCACAGCGAAAACAGTACTCAAAGAGAGGGAGAGCAAGCTCTCTCTTGGCACTTTGGATGTGGGACATACAGCGAGATGTTTGCTGCTTTTGCGTTTGGCTGTTGGGAGATTTACAGCACAAAGATATCTAGTTGATTTGAAGCAGTTCCGAGAAAGTCTAAACATAATCGCCACTTCTCCCTCCTGGCACTTTCCATGTGGGAGATATAGCAGGATGTATATTGGTTTTGAGGACAACTCAATGGACAGTGTAGGGAGAAAAGTTCCTGGCTCCTTGAATGCCGTTCCTGGAGACACTGCGATCAATGTGGGAGATATGTCAAGATGTGTGTTTGTTTTGAGGACGGCTCTCTGGAGAGTCTTAGCAAAGAGGTCACAGGGATAATCAGAGCAATTCTCAGAGACACTGAGAACAAGATGGACAGTTCCCTCCTGGCACTTTCCCTGTAGGAGATACCGCAAGACGTTTCTGTAGATTGGGCACAGCGCTCTGCAGGGTGTTAGCAGAGACTTTCCCGGGACAGTGAAACCCTATGTCAGAGACACTGAGAAGAAGCCCCAATGTTCCCTCCAGGCACTTTCAGTGTGGGTGCCTTCTCCACGTGGTTCCTGGTTTCCCTGCAGCGCTGAAGAGAATGTTAGCAAAGAGGTAACCGGCACAGCGAAAACAGTACTCAAAGACAGGGAGAGCAAGCTCTCTCTTGGCACTTTGGATGTGGGACATACAGCGAGATGTTTGCTGCTTTTGCGTTTGGCTGTTGGGAGATTTACAGCACAAAGATATCTAGTTGATTTGAAGCAGTTCCGAGAAAGTCTAAACATAATCGCCACTTCTCCCTCCTGGCACTTTCCATGTGGGAGATATAGCAGGATGTATATTGGTTTTGAGGACAACTCAATGGACAGTGTAGGGAGAAAAGTTCCTGGCTCCTTGAATGCCGTTCCTGGAGACACTGCGATCAATGAGGGAGATATGTCAAGATGTGTGTTGGTTTTGAGGACGGCTCTCTGGAGAGTCTTAGCAAAGAGGTCACAGGGATAATCAGAGCAATTCTCAGAGACACTGAGAACAAGATGGACAGTTCCCTCCTGGCACTTTCCCTGTAGGAGATACCGCAAGACGTTTCTGTAGATTGGGCACAGCGCTCTGCAGGGTGTTAGCAGAGACTTTCCCGGGACAGTGAAACCCTATGTCAGAGACACTGAGAAGAAGCCCCAATGTTCCCTCCAGGCACTTTCAGTGTGGGTGCCTTCTCCACGTGGTTCCTGGTTTCCCTGCAGCGCTGAAGAGAATGTTAGCAAAGAGGTAACCGGCACAGCGAAAACAGTACTCAAAGAGAGGGAGAGCAAGCTCTCTCTTGGCACTTTGGATGTGGGACATACAGCGAGATGTTTGCTGCTTTTGCGTTTGGCTGTTGGGAGATTTACAGCACAAAGATATCTAGTTGATTTGAAGCAGTTCCGAGAAAGTCTAAACATAATCGCCACTTCTCCCTCCTGGCACTTTCCATGTGGGAGATATAGCAGGATGTATATTGGTTTTGAGGACAACTCAATGGACAGTGTAGGGAGAAAAGTTCCTGGCTCCTTGAATGCCGTTCCTGGAGACACTGCGATCAATGTGGGAGATATGTCAAGATGTGTGTTTGTTTTGAGGACGGCTCTCTGGAGAGTCTTAGCAAAGAGGTCACAGGGATAATCAGAGCAATTCTCAGAGACACTGAGAACAAGATGGACAGTTCCCTCCTGGCACTTTCCCTGTAGGAGATACCGCAAGACGTTTCTGTAGATTGGGCACAGCGCTCTGCAGGGTGTTAGCAGAGACTTTCCCGGGACAGTGAAACCCTATGTCAGAGACACTGAGAAGAAGCCCCAATGTTCCCTCCAGGCACTTTCAGTGTGGGTGCCTTCTCCACGTGGTTCCTGGTTTCCCTGCAGCGCTGAAGAGAATGTTAGCAAAGAGGTAACCGGCACAGCGAAAACAGTACTCAAAGACAGGGAGAGCAAGCTCTCTCTTGGCACTTTGGATGTGGGACATACAGCGAGATGTTTGCTGCTTTTGCGTTTGGCTGTTGGGAGATTTACAGCACAAAGATATCTAGTTGATTTGAAGCAGTTCCGAGAAAGTCTAAACATAATCGCCACTTCTCCCTCCTGGCACTTTCCATGTGGGAGATATAGCAGGATGTATATTGGTTTTGAGGACAACTCAATGGACAGTGTAGGGAGAAAAGTTCCTGGCTCCTTGAATGCCGTTCCTGGAGACACTGCGATCAATGTGGGAGATATGTCAAGATGTGTGTTTGTTTTGAGGACGGCTCTCTGGAGAGTCTTAGCAAAGAGGTCACAGGGATAATCAGAGCAATTCTCAGAGACACTGAGAACAAGATGGACAGTTCCCTCCTGGCACTTTCCCTGTAGGAGATACCGCAAGACGTTTCTGTAGATTGGGCACAGCGCTCTGCAGGGTGTTAGCAGAGACTTTCCCGGGACAGTGAAACCCTATGTCAGAGACACTGAGAAGAAGCCCCAATGTTCCCTCCAGGCACTTTCAGTGTGGGTGCCTTCTCCACGTGGTTCCTGGTTTCCCTGCAGCGCTGAAGAGAATGTTAGCAAAGAGGTAACCGGCACAGCGAAAACAGTACTCAAAGAGAGGGAGAGCAAGCTCTCTCTTGGCACTTTGGATGTGGGACATACAGCGAGATGTTTGCTGCTTTTGCGTTTGGCTGTTGGGAGATTTACAGCACAAAGATATCTAGTTGATTTGAAGCAGTTCCGAGAAAGTCTAAACATAATCGCCACTTCTCCCTCCTGGCACTTTCCATGTGGGAGATATAGCAGGATGTATATTGGTTTTGAGGACAACTCAATGGACAGTGTAGGGAGAAAAGTTCCTGGCTCCTTGAATGCCGTTCCTGGAGACACTGCGATCAATGTGGGAGATATGTCAAGATGTGTGTTGGTTTTGAGGACGGCTCTCTGGAGAGTCTTAGCAAAGAGGTCACAGGGATAATCAGAGCAATTCTCAGAGACACTGAGAACAAGCTCGACAATTCCCTCCTGGCACTTTCCCTGTAGGAGATACCGCAAGACGTTTCTGTAGATTGGGCACAGCGCTCTGCAGGGTGTTAGCAGAGACTTTCCCGGGACAGTGAAACCCTATGTCAGAGACACTGAGAAGAAGCCCCAATGTTCCCTCCAGGCACTTTCAGTGTGGGTGCCTTCTCCACGTGGTTCCTGGTTTCCCTGCAGCGCTGAAGAGAATGTTAGCAAAGAGGTAACCGGCACAGCGAAAACAGTACTCAAAGACAGGGAGAGCAAGCTCTCTCTTGGCACTTTGGATGTGGGACATACAGCGAGATGTTTGCTGCTTTTGCGTTTGGCTGTTGGGAGATTTACAGCACAAAGATATCTAGTTGATTTGAAGCAGTTCCGAGAAAGTCTAAACATAATCGCCACTTCTCCCTCCTGGCACTTTCCATGTGGGAGATATAGCAGGATGTATCTTGGTTTTGAGGACAACTCAATGGACAGTGTAGGGAGAAAAGTTCCTGGCTCCTTGAATGCCGTTCCTGGAGACACTGCGATCAATGTGGGAGATATGTCAAGATGTGTGTTTGTTTTGAGGACGGCTCTCTGGAGAGTCTTAGCAAAGAGGTCACAGGGATAATCAGAGCAATTCTCAGAGACACTGAGAACAAGCTCGACAATTCCCTCCTGGCACTTTCCCTGTAGGAGATACCGCAAGACGTTTCTGTAGATTGGGCACAGCGCTCTGCAGGGTGTTAGCAGAGACTTTCCCGGGACAGTGAAACCCTATGTCAGAGACACTGAGAAGAAGCCCCAATGTTCCCTCCAGGCACTTTCAGTGTGGGTGCCTTCTCCACGTGGTTCCTGGTTTCCCTGCAGCGCTGAAGAGAATGTTAGCAAAGAGGTAACCGGGACAGCGAAAACAGTACTCAAAGACAGGGAGAGCAAGCTCTCTCTTGGCACTTTGGATGTGGGACATACAGCGAGATGTTTGCTGCTTTTGCGTTTGGCTGTTGGGAGATTTACAGCACAAAGATATCTAGTTGATTTGAAGCAGTTCCGAGAAAGTCTAAACATAATCGCCACTTCTCCCTCCTGGCACTTTCCATGTGGGAGATATAGCAGGATGTATCTTGGTTTTGAGGACAACTCAATGGACAGTGTAGGGAGAAAAGTTCCTGGCTCCTTGAATGCCGTTCCTGGAGACACTGCGATCAATGTGGGAGATATGTCAAGATGTGTGTTTGTTTTGAGGACGGCTCTCTGGAGAGTCTTAGCAAAGAGGTCACAGGGATAATCAGAGCAATTCTCAGAGACACTGAGAACAAGCTCGACAATTCCCTCCTGGCACTTTCCCTGTAGGAGATACCGCAAGACGTTTCTGTAGATTGGGCACAGCGCTCTGCAGGGTGTTAGCAGAGACTTTCCCGGGACAGTGAAACCCTATGTCAGAGACACTGAGAAGAAGCCCCAATGTTCCCTCCAGGCACTTTCAGTGTGGGTGCCTTCTCCACGTGGTTCCTGGTTTCCCTGCAGCGCTGAAGAGAATGTTAGCAAAGAGGTAACCGGGACAGCGAAAACAGTACTCAAAGACAGGGAGAGCAAGCTCTCTCTTGGCACTTTGGATGTGGGACATACAGCGAGATGTTTGCTGCTTTTGCGTTTGGCTGTTGGGAGATTTACAGCACAAAGATATCTAGTTGATTTGAAGCAGTTCCGAGAAAGTCTAAACATAATCGCCACTTCTCCCTCCTGGCACTTTCCATGTGGGAGATATAGCAGGATGTATCTTGGTTTTGAGGACAACTCAATGGACAGTGTAGGGAGAAAAGTTCCTGGCTCCTTGAATGCCGTTCCTGGAGACACTGCGATCAATGTGGGAGATATGTCAAGATGTGTGTTTGTTTTGAGGACGGCTCTCTGGAGAGTCTTAGCAAAGAGGTCACAGGGATAATCAGAGCAATTCTCAGAGACACTGAGAACAAGCTCGACAATTCCCTCCTGGCACTTTCCCTGTAGGAGATACCGCAAGACGTTTCTGTAGATTGGGCACAGCGCTCTGCAGGGTGTTAGCAGAGACTTTCCCGGGACAGTGAAACCTTATGTCAGAGACACTGAGAAGAAGCCCCAATGTTCCCTCCAGGCACTTTCAGTGTGGGTGCCTTCTCCACGTGGTTCCTGGTTTCCCTGCAGCGCTGAAGAGAATGTTAGCAAAGAGGTAACCGGGACAGCGAAAACAGTACTCAAAGACAGGGAGAGCAAGCTCTCTCTTGGCACTTTGGATGTGGGACATACAGCGAGATGTTTGCTGCTTTTGCGTTTGGCTGTTGGGAGATTTACAGCACAAAGATATCTAGTTGATTTGAAGCAGTTCCGAGAAAGTCTAAACATAATCGCCACTTCTCCCTCCTGGCACTTTCCATGTGGGAGATATAGCAGGATGTATCTTGGTTTTGAGGACAACTCAATGGACAGTGTAGGGAGAAAAGTTCCTGGCTCCTTGAATGCCGTTCCTGGAGACACTGCGATCAATGTGGGAGATATGTCAAGATGTGTGTTTGTTTTGAGGACGGCTCTCTGGAGAGTCTTAGCAAAGAGGTCACAGGGATAATCAGAGCAATTCTCAGAGACACTGAGAACAAGCTCGACAATTCCCTCCTGGCACTTTCCCTGTAGGAGATACCGCAAGACGTTTCTGTAGATTGGGCACAGCGCTCTGCAGGGTGTTAGCAGAGACTTTCCCGGGACAGTGAAACCCTATGTCAGAGACACTGAGAAGAAGCCCCAATGTTCCCTCCAGGCACTTTCAGTGTGGGTGCCTTCTCCACGTGGTTCCTGGTTTCCCTGCAGCGCTGAAGAGAATGTTAGCAAAGAGGTAACCGGGACAGCGAAAACAGTACTCAAAGACAGGGAGAGCAAGCTCTCTCTTGGCACTTTGGATGTGGGACATACAGCGAGATGTTTGCTGCTTTTGCGTTTGGCTGTTGGGAGATTTACAGCACAAAGATATCTAGTTGATTTGAAGCAGTTCCGAGAAAGTCTAAACATAATCGCCACTTCTCCCTCCTGGCACTTTCCATGTGGGAGATATAGCAGGATGTATCTTGGTTTTGAGGACAACTCAATGGACAGTGTAGGGAGAAAAGTTCCTGGCTCCTTGAATGCCGTTCCTGGAGACACTGCGATCAATGTGGGAGATATGTCAAGATGTGTGTTGGTTTTGAGGACGGCTCTCTGGAGAGTCTTAGCAAAGAGGTCACAGGGATAATCAGAGCAATTCTCAGAGACACTGAGAACAAGCTCGACAATTCCCTCCTGGCACTTTCCCTGTAGGAGATACCGCAAGACGTTTCTGTAGATTGGGCACAGCGCTCTGCAGGGTGTTAGCAGAGACTTTCCCGGGACAGTGAAACCCTATGTCAGAGACACTGAGAAGAAGCCCCAATGTTCCCTCCAGGCACTTTCAGTGTGGGTGCCTTCTCCACGTGGTTCCTGGTTTCCCTGCAGCGCTGAAGAGAATGTTAGCAAAGAGGTAACCGGGACAGCGAAAACAGTACTCAAAGACAGGGAGAGCAAGCTCTCTCTTGGCACTTTGGATGTGGGACATACAGCGAGATGTTTGCTGCTTTTGCGTTTGGCTGTTGGGAGATTTACAGCACAAAGATATCTAGTTGATTTGAAGCAGTTCCGAGAAAGTCTAAACATAATCGCCACTTCTCCCTCCTGGCACTTTCCATGTGGGAGATATAGCAGGATGTATCTTGGTTTTGAGGACAACTCAATGGACAGTGTAGGGAGAAAAGTTCCTGGCTCCTTGAATGCCGTTCCTGGAGACACTGCGATCAATGTGGGAGATATGTCAAGATGTGTGTTTGTTTTGAGGACGGCTCTCTGGAGAGTCTTAGCAAAGAGGTCACAGGGATAATCAGAGCAATTCTCAGAGACACTGAGAACAAGCTCGACAATTCCCTCCTGGCACTTTCCCTGTAGGAGATACCGCAAGACGTTTCTGTAGATTGGGCACAGCGCTCTGCAGGGTGTTAGCAGAGACTTTCCCGGGACAGTGAAACCCTATGTCAGAGACACTGAGAAGAAGCCCCAATGTTCCCTCCAGGCACTTTCAGTGTGGGTGCCTTCTCCACGTGGTTCCTGGTTTCCCTGCAGCGCTGAAGAGAATGTTAGCAAAGAGGTAACCGGGACAGCGAAAACAGTACTCAAAGACAGGGAGAGCAAGCTCTCTCTTGGCACTTTGGATGTGGGACATACAGCGAGATGTTTGCTGCTTTTGCGTTTGGCTGTTGGGAGATTTACAGCACAAAGATATCTAGTTGATTTGAAGCAGTTCCGAGAAAGTCTAAACATAATCGCCACTTCTCCCTCCTGGCACTTTCCATGTGGGAGATATAGCAGGATGTATCTTGGTTTTGAGGACAACTCAATGGACAGTGTAGGGAGAAAAGTTCCTGGCTCCTTGAATGCCGTTCCTGGAGACACTGCGATCAATGTGGGAGATATGTCAAGATGTGTGTTTGTTTTGAGGACGGCTCTCTGGAGAGTCTTAGCAAAGAGGTCACAGGGATAATCAGAGCAATTCTCAGAGACACTGAGAACAAGCTCGACAATTCCCTCCTGGCACTTTCCCTGTAGGAGATACCGCAAGACGTTTCTGTAGATTGGGCACAGCGCTCTGCAGGGTGTTAGCAGAGACTTTCCCGGGACAGTGAAACCCTATGTCAGAGACACTGAGAAGAAGCCCCAATGTTCCCTCCAGGCACTTTCAGTGTGGGTGCCTTCTCCACGTGGTTCCTGGTTTCCCTGCAGCGCTGAAGAGAATGTTAGCAAAGAGGTAACCGGGACAGCGAAAACAGTACTCAAAGACAGGGAGAGCAAGCTCTCTCTTGGCACTTTGGATGTGGGACATACAGCGAGATGTTTGCTGCTTTTGCGTTTGGCTGTTGGGAGATTTACAGCACAAAGATATCTAGTTGATTTGAAGCAGTTCCGAGAAAGTCTAAACATAATCGCCACTTCTCCCTCCTGGCACTTTCCATGTGGGAGATATAGCAGGATGTATCTTGGTTTTGAGGACAACTCAATGGACAGTGTAGGGAGAAAAGTTCCTGGCTCCTTGAATGCCGTTCCTGGAGACACTGCGATCAATGTGGGAGATATGTCAAGATGTGTGTTGGTTTTGAGGACGGCTCTCTGGAGAGTCTTAGCAAAGAGGTCACAGGGATAATCAGAGCAATTCTCAGAGACACTGAGAACAAGCTCGACAATTCCCTCCTGGCACTTTCCCTGTAGGAGATACCGCAAGACGTTTCTGTAGATTGGGCACAGCGCTCTGCAGGGTGTTAGCAGAGACTTTCCCGGGACAGTGAAACCCTATGTCAGAGACACTGAGAAGAAGCCCCAATGTTCCCTCCAGGCACTTTCAGTGTGGGTGCCTTCTCCACGTGGTTCCTGGTTTCCCTGCAGCGCTGAAGAGAATGTTAGCAAAGAGGTAACCGGGACAGCGAAAACAGTACTCAAAGACAGGGAGAGCAAGCTCTCTCTTGGCACTTTGGATGTGGGACATACAGCGAGATGTTTGCTGCTTTTGCGTTTGGCTGTTGGGAGATTTACAGCACAAAGATATCTAGTTGATTTGAAGCAGTTCCGAGAAAGTCTAAACATAATCGCCACTTCTCCCTCCTGGCACTTTCCATGTGGGAGATATAGCAGGATGTATCTTGGTTTTGAGGACAACTCAATGGACAGTGTAGGGAGAAAAGTTCCTGGCTCCTTGAATGCCGTTCCTGGAGACACTGCGATCAATGTGGGAGATATGTCAAGATGTGTGTTTGTTTTGAGGACGGCTCTCTGGAGAGTCTTAGCAAAGAGGTCACAGGGATAATCAGAGCAATTCTCAGAGACACTGAGAACAAGCTCGACAATTCCCTCCTGGCACTTTCCCTGTAGGAGATACCGCAAGACGTTTCTGTAGATTGGGCACAGCGCTCTGCAGGGTGTTAGCAGAGACTTTCCCGGGACAGTGAAACCCTATGTCAGAGACACTGAGAAGAAGCCCCAATGTTCCCTCCAGGCACTTTCAGTGTGGGTGCCTTCTCCACGTGGTTCCTGGTTTCCCTGCAGCGCTGAAGAGAATGTTAGCAAAGAGGTAACCGGGACAGCGAAAACAGTACTCAAAGACAGGGAGAGCAAGCTCTCTCTTGGCACTTTGGATGTGGGACATACAGCGAGATGTTTGCTGCTTTTGCGTTTGGCTGTTGGGAGATTTACAGCACAAAGATATCTAGTTGATTTGAAGCAGTTCCGAGAAAGTCTAAACATAATCGCCACTTCTCCCTCCTGGCACTTTCCATGTGGGAGATATAGCAGGATGTATCTTGGTTTTGAGGACAACTCAATGGACAGTGTAGGGAGAAAAGTTCCTGGCTCCTTGAATGCCGTTCCTGGAGACACTGCGATCAATGTGGGAGATATGTCAAGATGTGTGTTTGTTTTGAGGACGGCTCTCTGGAGAGTCTTAGCAAAGAGGTCACAGGGATAATCAGAGCAATTCTCAGAGACACTGAGAACAAGCTCGACAATTCCCTCCTGGCACTTTCCCTGTAGGAGATACCGCAAGACGTTTCTGTAGATTGGGCACAGCGCTCTGCAGGGTGTTAGCAGAGACTTTCCCGGGACAGTGAAACCCTATGTCAGAGACACTGAGAAGAAGCCCCAATGTTCCCTCCAGGCACTTTCAGTGTGGGTGCCTTCTCCACGTGGTTCCTGGTTTCCCTGCAGCGCTGAAGAGAATGTTAGCAAAGAGGTAACCGGGACAGCGAAAACAGTACTCAAAGACAGGGAGAGCAAGCTCTCTCTTGGCACTTTGGATGTGGGACATACAGCGAGATGTTTGCTGCTTTTGCGTTTGGCTGTTGGGAGATTTACAGCACAAAGATATCTAGTTGATTTGAAGCAGTTCCGAGAAAGTCTAAACATAATCGCCACTTCTCCCTCCTGGCACTTTCCATGTGGGAGATATAGCAGGATGTATCTTGGTTTTGAGGACAACTCAATGGACAGTGTAGGGAGAAAAGTTCCTGGCTCCTTGAATGCCGTTCCTGGAGACACTGCGATCAATGTGGGAGATATGTCAAGATGTGTGTTTGTTTTGAGGACGGCTCTCTGGAGAGTCTTAGCAAAGAGGTCACAGGGATAATCAGAGCAATTCTCAGAGACACTGAGAACAAGCTCGACAATTCCCTCCTGGCACTTTCCCTGTAGGAGATACCGCAAGATGTTTCTGTAGATTGGGCACAGCGCTCTGCAGGGTGTTAGCAGAGACTTTCCCGGGACAGTGAAACCTTATGTCAGAGACACTGAGAAGAAGCCCCAATGTTCCCTCCAGGCACTTTCAGTGTGGGTGCCTTCTCCACGTGGTTCCTGGTTTCCCTGCAGCGCTGAAGAGAATGTTAGCAAAGAGGTAACCGGGACAGCGAAAACAGTACTCAAAGACAGGGAGAGCAAGCTCTCTCTTGGCACTTTGGATGTGGGACATACAGCGAGATGTTTGCTGCTTTTGCGTTTGGCTGTTGGGAGATTTACAGCACAAAGATATCTAGTTGATTTGAAGCAGTTCCGAGAAAGTCTAAACATAATCGCCACTTCTCCCTCCTGGCACTTTCCATGTGGGAGATATAGCAGGATGTATCTTGGTTTTGAGGACAACTCAATGGACAGTGTAGGGAGAAAAGTTCCTGGCTCCTTGAATGCCGTTCCTGGAGACACTGCGATCAATGTGGGAGATATGTCAAGATGTGTGTTGGTTTTGAGGACGGCTCTCTGGAGAGTCTTAGCAAAGAGGTCACAGGGATAATCAGAGCAATTCTCAGAGACACTGAGAACAAGCTCGACAATTCCCTCCTGGCACTTTCCCTGTAGGAGATACCGCAAGACGTTTCTGTAGATTGGGCACAGCGCTCTGCAGGGTGTTAGCAGAGACTTTCCCGGGACAGTGAAACCCTATGTCAGAGACACTGAGAAGAAGCCCCAATGTTCCCTCCAGGCACTTTCAGTGTGGGTGCCTTCTCCACGTGGTTCCTGGTTTCCCTGCAGCGCTGAAGAGAATGTTAGCAAAGAGGTAACCGGGACAGCGAAAACAGTACTCAAAGACAGGGAGAGCAAGCTCTCTCTTGGCACTTTGGATGTGGGACATACAGCGAGATGTTTGCTGCTTTTGCGTTTGGCTGTTGGGAGATTTACAGCACAAAGATATCTAGTTGATTTGAAGCAGTTCCGAGAAAGTCTAAACATAATCGCCACTTCTCCCTCCTGGCACTTTCCATGTGGGAGATATAGCAGGATGTATCTTGGTTTTGAGGACAACTCAATGGACAGTGTAGGGAGAAAAGGTCCTGGCTCCTTGAATGCCGTTCCTGGAGACACTGCGATCAATGTGGGAGATATGTCAAGATGTGTGTTTGTTTTGAGGACGGCTCTCTGGAGAGTCTTAGCAAAGAGGTCACAGGGATAATCAGAGCAATTCTCAGAGACACTGAGAACAAGCTCGACAATTCCCTCCTGGCACTTTCCCTGTAGGAGATACCGCAAGACGTTTCTGTAGATTGGGCACAGCGCTCTGCAGGGTGTTAGCAGAGACTTTCCCGGGACAGTGAAACCCTATGTCAGAGACACTGAGAAGAAGCCCCAATGTTCCCTCCAGGCACTTTCAGTGTGGGTGCCTTCTCCACGTGGTTCCTGGTTTCCCTGCAGCGCTGAAGAGAATGTTAGCAAAGAGGTAACCGGGACAGCGAAAACAGTACTCAAAGACAGGGAGAGCAAGCTCTCTCTTGGCACTTTGGATGTGGGACATACAGCGAGATGTTTGCTGCTTTTGCGTTTGGCTGTTGGGAGATTTACAGCACAAAGATATCTAGTTGATTTGAAGCAGTTCCGAGAAAGTCTAAACATAATCGCCACTTCTCCCTCCTGGCACTTTCCATGTGGGAGATATAGCAGGATGTATCTTGGTTTTGAGGACAACTCAATGGACAGTGTAGGGAGAAAAGTTCCTGGCTCCTTGAATGCCGTTCCTGGAGACACTGCGATCAATGTGGGAGATATGTCAAGATGTGTGTTTGTTTTGAGGACGGCTCTCTGGAGAGTCTTAGCAAAGAGGTCACAGGGATAATCAGAGCAATTCTCAGAGACACTGAGAACAAGCTCGACAATTCCCTCCTGGCACTTTCCCTGTAGGAGATACCGCAAGACGTTTCTGTAGATTGGGCACAGCGCTCTGCAGGGTGTTAGCAGAGACTTTCCCGGGACAGTGAAACCCTATGTCAGAGACACTGAGAAGAAGCCCCAATGTTCCCTCCAGGCACTTTCAGTGTGGGTGCCTTCTCCACGTGGTTCCTGGTTTCCCTGCAGCGCTGAAGAGAATGTTAGCAAAGAGGTAACCGGGACAGCGAAAACAGTACTCAAAGACAGGGAGAGCAAGCTCTCTCTTGGCACTTTGGATGTGGGACATACAGCGAGATGTTTGCTGCTTTTGCGTTTGGCTGTTGGGAGATTTACAGCACAAAGATATCTAGTTGATTTGAAGCAGTTCCGAGAAAGTCTAAACATAATCGCCACTTCTCCCTCCTGGCACTTTCCATGTGGGAGATATAGCAGGATGTATATTGGTTTTGAGGACAACTCAATGGACAGTGTAGGGAGAAAAGTTCCTGGCTCCTTGAATGCCGTTCCTGGAGACACTGCGATCAATGTGGGAGATATGTCAAGATGTGTGTTTGTTTTGAGGACGGCTCTCTGGAGAGTCTTAGCAAAGAGGTCACAGGGATAATCAGAGCAATTCTCAGAGACACTGAGAACAAGCTCGACAATTCCCTCCTGGCACTTTCCCTGTAGGAGATACCGCAAGACGTTTCTGTAGATTGGGCACAGCGCTCTGCAGGGTGTTAGCAGAGACTTTCCCGGGACAGTGAAACCTTATGTCAGAGACACTGAGAAGAAGCCCCAATGTTCCCTCCAGGCACTTTCAGTGTGGGTGCCTTCTCCACGTGGTTCCTGGTTTCCCTGCAGCGCTGAAGAGAATGTTAGCAAAGAGGTAACCGGGACAGCGAAAACAGTACTCAAAGACAGGGAGAGCAAGCTCTCTCTTGGCACTTTGGATGTGGGACATACAGCGAGATGTTTGCTGCTTTTGCGTTTGGCTGTTGGGAGATTTACAGCACAAAGATATCTAGTTGATTTGAAGCAGTTCCGAGAAAGTCTAAACATAATCGCCACTTCTCCCTCCTGGCACTTTCCATGTGGGAGATATAGCAGGATGTATATTGGTTTTGAGGACAACTCAATGGACAGTGTAGGGAGAAAAGTTCCTGGCTCCTTGAATGCCGTTCCTGGAGACACTGCGATCAATGTGGGAGATATGTCAAGATGTGTGTTTGTTTTGAGGACGGCTCTCTGGAGAGTCTTAGCAAAGAGGTCACAGGGATAATCAGAGCAATTCTCAGAGACACTGAGAACAAGCTCGACAATTCCCTCCTGGCACTTTCCCTGTAGGAGATACCGCAAGACGTTTCTGTAGATTGGGCACAGCGCTCTGCAGGGTGTTAGCAGAGACTTTCCCGGGACAGTGAAACCCTATGTCAGAGACACTGAGAAGAAGCCCCAATGTTCCCTCCAGGCACTTTCAGTGTGGGTGCCTTCTCCACGTGGTTCCTGGTTTCCCTGCAGCGCTGAAGAGAATGTTAGCAAAGAGGTAACCGGGACAGCGAAAACAGTACTCAAAGACAGGGAGAGCAAGCTCTCTCTTGGCACTTTGGATGTGGGACATACAGCGAGATGTTTGCTGCTTTTGCGTTTGGCTGTTGGGAGATTTACAGCACAAAGATATCTAGTTGATTTGAAGCAGTTCCGAGAAAGTCTAAACATAATCGCCACTTCTCCCTCCTGGCACTTTCCATGTGGGAGATATAGCAGGATGTATCTTGGTTTTGAGGACAACTCAATGGACAGTGTAGGGAGAAAAGTTCCTGGCTCCTTGAATGCCGTTCCTGGAGACACTGCGATCAATGTGGGAGATATGTCAAGATGTGTGTTGGTTTTGAGGACGGCTCTCTGGAGAGTCTTAGCAAAGAGGTCACAGGGATAATCAGAGCAATTCTCAGAGACACTGAGAACAAGCTCGACAATTCCCTCCTGGCACTTTCCCTGTAGGAGATACCGCAAGACGTTTCTGTAGATTGGGCACAGCGCTCTGCAGGGTGTTAGCAGAGACTTTCCCGGGACAGTGAAACCCTATGTCAGAGACACTGAGAAGAAGCCCCAATGTTCCCTCCAGGCACTTTCAGCGTGGGTGCCTTCTCCACGTGGTTCCTGGTTTCCCTGCAGCGCTGAAGAGAATGTTAGCAAAGAGGTAACCGGGACAGCGAAAACAGTACTCAAAGACAGGGAGAGCAAGCTCTCTCTTGGCACTTTGGATGTGGGACATACAGCGAGATGTTTGCTGCTTTTGCGTTTGGCTGTTGGGAGATTTACAGCACAAAGATATCTAGTTGATTTGAAGCAGTTCCGAGAAAGTCTAAACATAATCGCCACTTCTCCCTCCTGGCACTTTCCATGTGGGAGATATAGCAGGATGTATCTTGGTTTTGAGGACAACTCAATGGACAGTGTAGGGAGAAAAGTTCCTGGCTCCTTGAATGCCGTTCCTGGAGACACTGCGATCAATGTGGGAGATATGTCAAGATGTGTGTTTGTTTTGAGGACGGCTCTCTGGAGAGTCTTAGCAAAGAGGTCACAGGGATAATCAGAGCAATTCTCAGAGACACTGAGAACAAGCTCGACAATTCCCTCCTGGCACTTTCCCTGTAGGAGATACCGCAAGACGTTTCTGTAGATTGGGCACAGCGCTCTGCAGGGTGTTAGCAGAGACTTTCCCGGGACAGTGAAACCCTATGTCAGAGACACTGAGAAGAAGCCCCAATGTTCCCTCCAGGCACTTTCAGTGTGGGTGCCTTCTCCACGTGGTTCCTGGTTTCCCTGCAGCGCTGAAGAGAATGTTAGCAAAGAGGTAACCGGGACAGCGAAAACAGTACTCAAAGACAGGGAGAGCAAGCTCTCTCTTGGCACTTTGGATGTGGGACATACAGCGAGATGTTTGCTGCTTTTGCGTTTGGCTGTTGGGAGATTTACAGCACAAAGATATCTAGTTGATTTGAAGCAGTTCCGAGAAAGTCTAAACATAATCGCCACTTCTCCCTCCTGGCACTTTCCATGTGGGAGATATAGCAGGATGTACCTTGGTTTTGAGGACAACTCAATGGACAGTGTAGGGAGAAAAGTTCCTGGCTCCTTGAATGCCGTTCCTGGAGACACTGCGATCAATGTGGGAGATATGTCAAGATGTGTGTTGGTTTTGAGGACGGCTCTCTGGAGAGTCTTAGCAAAGAGGTCACAGGGATAATCAGAGCAATTCTCAGAGACACTGAGAACAAGCTCGACAATTCCCTCCTGGCACTTTCCCTGTAGGAGATACCGCAAGACGTTTCTGTAGCTTGGGCACAGCGCTCTGCAGGGTGTTAGCAGAGACTTTCCCGGGACAGTGAAACCCTATGTCAGAGACACTGAGAAGAAGCCCCAATGTTCCCTCCAGGCACTTTCAGTGTGGGTGCCTTCTCCACGTGGTTCCTGGTTTCCCTGCAGCGCTGAAGAGAATGTTAGCAAAGAGGTAACCGGCACAGCGAAAACAGTACTCAAAGACAGGGAGAGCAAGCTCTCTCTTGGCACTTTGGATGTGGGACATACAGCGAGATGTTTGCTGCTTTTGCGTTTGGCTGTTGGGAGATTTACAGCACAAAGATATCTAGTTGATTTGAAGCAGTTCCGAGAAAGTCTAAACATAATCGCCACTTCTCCCTCCTGGCACTTTCCATGTGGGAGATATAGCAGGATGTATCTTGGTTTTGAGGACAACTCAATGGACAGTGTAGGGAGAAAAGTTCCTGGCTCCTTGAATGCCGTTCCTGGAGACACTGCGATCAATGTGGGAGATATGTCAAGATGTGTGTTTGTTTTGAGGACGGCTCTCTGGAGAGTCTTAGCAAAGAGGTCACAGGGATAATCAGAGCAATTCTCAGAGACACTGAGAACAAGCTCGACAATTCCCTCCTGGCACTTTCCCTGTAGGAGATACCGCAAGACGTTTCTGTAGATTGGGCACAGCGCTCTGCAGGGTGTTAGCAGAGACTTTCCCGGGACAGTGAAACCCTATGTCAGAGACACTGAGAAGAAGCCCCAATGTTCCCTCCAGGCACTTTCAGTGTGGGTGCCTTCTCCACGTGGTTCCTGGTTTCCCTGCAGCGCTGAAGAGAATGTTAGCAAAGAGGTAACCGGGACAGCGAAAACAGTACTCAAAGACAGGGAGAGCAAGCTCTCTCTTGGCACTTTGGATGTGGGACATACAGCGAGATGTTTGCTGCTTTTGCGTTTGGCTGTTGGGAGATTTACAGCACAAAGATATCTAGTTGATTTGAAGCAGTTCCGAGAAAGTCTAAACATAATCGCCACTTCTCCCTCCTGGCACTTTCCATGTGGGAGATATAGCAGGATGTATCTTGGTTTTGAGGACAACTCAATGGACAGTGTAGGGAGAAAAGTTCCTGGCTCCTTGAATGCCGTTCCTGGAGACACTGCGATCAATGTGGGAGATATGTCAAGATGTGTGTTTGTTTTGAGGACGGCTCTCTGGAGAGTCTTAGCAAAGAGGTCACAGGGATAATCAGAGCAATTCTCAGAGACACTGAGAACAAGCTCGACAATTCCCTCCTGGCACTTTCCCTGTAGGAGATACCGCAAGACGTTTCTGTAGATTGGGCACAGCGCTCTGCAGGGTGTTAGCAGAGACTTTCCCGGGACAGTGAAACCCTATGTCAGAGACACTGAGAAGAAGCCCCAATGTTCCCTCCAGGCACTTTCAGTGTGGGTGCCTTCTCCACGTGGTTCCTGGTTTCCCTGCAGCGCTGAAGAGAATGTTAGCAAAGAGGTAACCGGGACAGCGAAAACAGTACTCAAAGACAGGGAGAGCAAGCTCTCTCTTGGCACTTTGGATGTGGGACATACAGCGAGATGTTTGCTGCTTTTGCGTTTGGCTGTTGGGAGATTTACAGCACAAAGATATCTAGTTGATTTGAAGCAGTTCCGAGAAAGTCTAAACATAATCGCCACTTCTCCCTCCTGGCACTTTCCATGTGGGAGATATAGCAGGATGTATCTTGGTTTTGAGGACAACTCAATGGACAGTGTAGGGAGAAAAGTTCCTGGCTCCTTGAATGCCGTTCCTGGAGACACTGCGATCAATGTGGGAGATATGTCAAGATGTGTGTTTGTTTTGAGGACGGCTCTCTGGAGAGTCTTAGCAAAGAGGTCACAGGGATAATCAGAGCAATTCTCAGAGACACTGAGAACAAGCTCGACAATTCCCTCCTGGCACTTTCCCTGTAGGAGATACCGCAAGACGTTTCTGTAGATTGGGCACAGCGCTCTGCAGGGTGTTAGCAGAGACTTTCCCGGGACAGTGAAACCCTATGTCAGAGACACTGAGAAGAAGCCCCAATGTTCCCTCCAGGCACTTTCAGTGTGGGTGCCTTCTCCACGTGGTTCCTGGTTTCCCTGCAGCGCTGAAGAGAATGTTAGCAAAGAGGTAACCGGGACAGCGAAAACAGTACTCAAAGACAGGGAGAGCAAGCTCTCTCTTGGCACTTTGGATGTGGGACATACAGCGAGATGTTTGCTGCTTTTGCGTTTGGCTGTTGGGAGATTTACAGCACAAAGATATCTAGTTGATTTGAAGCAGTTCCGAGAAAGTCTAAACATAATCGCCACTTCTCCCTCCTGGCACTTTCCATGTGGGAGATATAGCAGGATGTATCTTGGTTTTGAGGACAACTCAATGGACAGTGTAGGGAGAAAAGGTCCTGGCTCCTTGAATGCCGTTCCTGGAGACACTGCGATCAATGTGGGAGATATGTCAAGATGTGTGTTTGTTTTGAGGACGGCTCTCTGGAGAGTCTTAGCAAAGAGGTCACAGGGATAATCAGAGCAATTCTCAGAGACACTGAGAACAAGCTCGACAATTCCCTCCTGGCACTTTCCCTGTAGGAGATACCGCAAGACGTTTCTGTAGATTGGGCACAGCGCTCTGCAGGGTGTTAGCAGAGACTTTCCCGGGACAGTGAAACCCTATGTCAGAGACACTGAGAAGAAGCCCCAATGTTCCCTCCAGGCACTTTCAGTGTGGGTGCCTTCTCCACGTGGTTCCTGGTTTCCCTGCAGCGCTGAAGAGAATGTTAGCAAAGAGGTAACCGGGACAGCGAAAACAGTACTCAAAGACAGGGAGAGCAAGCTCTCTCTTGGCACTTTGGATGTGGGACATACAGCGAGATGTTTGCTGCTTTTGCGTTTGGCTGTTGGGAGATTTACAGCACAAAGATATCTAGTTGATTTGAAGCAGTTCCGAGAAAGTCTAAACATAATCGCCACTTCTCCCTCCTGGCACTTTCCATGTGGGAGATATAGCAGGATGTATCTTGGTTTTGAGGACAACTCAATGGACAGTGTAGGGAGAAAAGGTCCTGGCTCCTTGAATGCCGTTCCTGGAGACACTGCGATCAATGTGGGAGATATGTCAAGATGTGTGTTTGTTTTGAGGACGGCTCTCTGGAGAGTCTTAGCAAAGAGGTCACAGGGATAATCAGAGCAATTCTCAGAGACACTGAGAACAAGCTCGACAATTCCCTCCTGGCACTTTCCCTGTAGGAGATACCGCAAGACGTTTCTGTAGATTGGGCACAGCGCTCTGCAGGGTGTTAGCAGAGACTTTCCCAGGACAGTGAAACCCTATGTCAGAGACACTGAGAAGAAGCCCCAATGTTCCCTCCAGGCACTTTCAGTGTGGGTGCCTTCTCCACGTGGTTCCTGGTTTCCCTGCAGCGCTGAAGAGAATGTTAGCAAAGAGGTAACCGGGACAGCGAAAACAGTACTCAAAGACAGGGAGAGCAAGCTCTCTCTTGGCACTTTGGATGTGGGACATACAGCGAGATGTTTGCTGCTTTTGCGTTTGGCTGTTGGGAGATTTACAGCACAAAGATATCTAGTTGATTTGAAGCAGTTCCGAGAAAGTCTAAACATAATCGCCACTTCTCCCTCCTGGCACTTTCCATGTGGGAGATATAGCAGGATGTATCTTGGTTTTGAGGACAACTCAATGGACAGTGTAGGGAGAAAAGGTCCTGGCTCCTTGAATGCCGTTCCTGGAGACACTGCGATCAATGTGGGAGATATGTCAAGATGTGTGTTTGTTTTGAGGACGGCTCTCTGGAGAGTCTTAGCAAAGAGGTCACAGGGATAATCAGAGCAATTCTCAGAGACACTGAGAACAAGCTCGACAATTCCCTCCTGGCACTTTCCCTGTAGGAGATACCGCAAGACGTTTCTGTAGATTGGGCACAGCGCTCTGCAGGGTGTTAGCAGAGACTTTCCCGGGACAGTGAAACCCTATGTCAGAGACACTGAGAAGAAGCCCCAATGTTCCCTCCAGGCACTTTCAGTGTGGGTGCCTTCTCCACGTGGTTCCTGGTTTCCCTGCAGCGCTGAAGAGAATGTTAGCAAAGAGGTAACCGGGACAGCGAAAACAGTACTCAAAGACAGGGAGAGCAAGCTCTCTCTTGGCACTTTGGATGTGGGACATACAGCGAGATGTTTGCTGCTTTTGCGTTTGGCTGTTGGGAGATTTACAGCACAAAGATATCTAGTTGATTTGAAGCAGTTCCGAGAAAGTCTAAACATAATCGCCACTTCTCCCTCCTGGCACTTTCCATGTGGGAGATATAGCAGGATGTATCTTGGTTTTGAGGACAACTCAATGGACAGTGTAGGGAGAAAAGTTCCTGGCTCCTTGAATGCCGTTCCTGGAGACACTGCGATCAATGTGGGAGATATGTCAAGATGTGTGTTTGTTTTGAGGACGGCTCTCTGGAGAGTCTTAGCAAAGAGGTCACAGGGATAATCAGAGCAATTCTCAGAGACACTGAGAACAAGCTCGACAATTCCCTCCTGGCACTTTCCCTGTAGGAGATACCGCAAGACGTTTCTGTAGATTGGGCACAGCGCTCTGCAGGGTGTTAGCAGAGACTTTCCCGGGACAGTGAAACCCTATGTCAGAGACACTGAGAAGAAGCCCCAATGTTCCCTCCAGGCACTTTCAGTGTGGGTGCCTTCTCCACGTGGTTCCTGGTTTCCCTGCAGCGCTGAAGAGAATGTTAGCAAAGAGGTAACCGGGACAGCGAAAACAGTACTCAAAGACAGGGAGAGCAAGCTCTCTCTTGGCACTTTGGATGTGGGACATACAGCGAGATGTTTGCTGCTTTTGCGTTTGGCTGTTGGGAGATTTACAGCACAAAGATATCTAGTTGATTTGAAGCAGTTCCGAGAAAGTCTAAACATAATCGCCACTTCTCCCTCCTGGCACTTTCCATGTGGGAGATATAGCAGGATGTATCTTGGTTTTGAGGACAACTCAATGGACAGTGTAGGGAGAAAAGTTCCTGGCTCCTTGAATGCCGTTCCTGGAGACACTGCGATCAATGTGGGAGATATGTCAAGATGTGTGTTTGTTTTGAGGACGGCTCTCTGGAGAGTCTTAGCAAAGAGGTCACAGGGATAATCAGAGCAATTCTCAGAGACACTGAGAACAAGCTCGACAATTCCCTCCTGGCACTTTCCCTGTAGGAGATACCGCAAGACGTTTCTGTAGATTGGGCACGGCGCTCTGCAGGGTGTTAGCAGAGACTTTCCCGGGACAGTGAAACCCTATGTCAGAGACACTGAGAAGAAGCCCCAATGTTCCCTCCAGGCACTTTCAGTGTGGGTGCCTTCTCCACGTGGTTCCTGGTTTCCCTGCAGCGCTGAAGAGAATGTTAGCAAAGAGGTAACCGGGACAGCGAAAACAGTACTCAAAGACAGGGAGAGCAAGCTCTCTCTTGGCACTTTGGATGTGGGACATACAGCGAGATGTTTGCTGCTTTTGCGTTTGGCTGTTGGGAGATTTACAGCACAAAGATATCTAGTTGATTTGAAGCAGTTCCGAGAAAGTCTAAACATAATCGCCACTTCTCCCTCCTGGCACTTTCCATGTGGGAGATATAGCAGGATGTATCTTGGTTTTGAGGACAACTCAATGGACAGTGTAGGGAGAAAAGTTCCTGGCTCCTTGAATGCCGTTCCTGGAGACACTGCGATCAATGTGGGAGATATGTCAAGATGTGTGTTTGTTTTGAGGACGGCTCTCTGGAGAGTCTTAGCAAAGAGGTCACAGGGATAATCAGAGCAATTCTCAGAGACACTGAGAACAAGCTCGACAATTCCCTCCTGGCACTTTCCCTGTAGGAGATACCGCAAGACGTTTCTGTAGATTGGGCACAGCGCTCTGCAGGGTGTTAGCAGAGACTTTCCCGGGACAGTGAAACCCTATGTCAGAGACACTGAGAAGAAGCCCCAATGTTCCCTCCAGGCACTTTCAGTGTGGGTGCCTTCTCCACGTGGTTCCTGGTTTCCCTGCAGCGCTGAAGAGAATGTTAGCAAAGAGGTAACCGGGACAGCGAAAACAGTACTCAAAGACAGGGAGAGCAAGCTCTCTCTTGGCACTTTGGATGTGGGACATACAGCGAGATGTTTGCTGCTTTTGCGTTTGGCTGTTGGGAGATTTACAGCACAAAGATATCTAGTTGATTTGAAGCAGTTCCGAGAAAGTCTAAACATAATCGCCACTTCTCCCTCCTGGCACTTTCCATGTGGGAGATATAGCAGGATGTATCTTGGTTTTGAGGACAACTCAATGGACAGTGTAGGGAGAAAAGGTCCTGGCTCCTTGAATGCCGTTCCTGGAGACACTGCGATCAATGTGGGAGATATGTCAAGATGTGTGTTTGTTTTGAGGACGGCTCTCTGGAGAGTCTTAGCAAAGAGGTCACAGGGATAATCAGAGCAATTCTCAGAGACACTGAGAACAAGCTCGACAATTCCCTCCTGGCACTTTCCCTGTAGGAGATACCGCAAGACGTTTCTGTAGATTGGGCACAGCGCTCTGCAGGGTGTTAGCAGAGACTTTCCCGGGACAGTGAAACCCTATGTCAGAGACACTGAGAAGAAGCCCCAATGTTCCCTCCAGGCACTTTCAGTGTGGGTGCCTTCTCCACGTGGTTCCTGGTTTCCCTGCAGCGCTGAAGAGAATGTTAGCAAAGAGGTAACCGGGACAGCGAAAACAGTACTCAAAGACAGGGAGAGCAAGCTCTCTCTTGGCACTTTGGATGTGGGACATACAGCGAGATGTTTGCTGCTTTTGCGTTTGGCTGTTGGGAGATTTACAGCACAAAGATATCTAGTTGATTTGAAGCAGTTCCGAGAAAGTCTAAACATAATCGCCACTTCTCCCTCCTGGCACTTTCCATGTGGGAGATATAGCAGGATGTATCTTGGTTTTGAGGACAACTCAATGGACAGTGTAGGGAGAAAAGTTCCTGGCTCCTTGAATGCCGTTCCTGGAGACACTGCGATCAATGTGGGAGATATGTCAAGATGTGTGTTTGTTTTGAGGACGGCTCTCTGGAGAGTCTTAGCAAAGAGGTCACAGGGATAATCAGAGCAATTCTCAGAGACACTGAGAACAAGCTCGACAATTCCCTCCTGGCACTTTCCCTGTAGGAGATACCGCAAGACGTTTCTGTAGATTGGGCACGGCGCTCTGCAGGGTGTTAGCAGAGACTTTCCCGGGACAGTGAAACCCTATGTCAGAGACACTGAGAAGAAGCCCCAATGTTCCCTCCAGGCACTTTCAGTGTGGGTGCCTTCTCCACGTGGTTCCTGGTTTCCCTGCAGCGCTGAAGAGAATGTTAGCAAAGAGGTAACCGGGACAGCGAAAACAGTACTCAAAGACAGGGAGAGCAAGCTCTCTCTTGGCACTTTGGATGTGGGACATACAGCGAGATGTTTGCTGCTTTTGCGTTTGGCTGTTGGGAGATTTACAGCACAAAGATATCTAGTTGATTTGAAGCAGTTCCGAGAAAGTCTAAACATAATCGCCACTTCTCCCTCCTGGCACTTTCCATGTGGGAGATATAGCAGGATGTATCTTGGTTTTGAGGACAACTCAATGGACAGTGTAGGGAGAAAAGTTCCTGGCTCCTTGAATGCCGTTCCTGGAGACACTGCGATCAATGTGGGAGATATGTCAAGATGTGTGTTTGTTTTGAGGACGGCTCTCTGGAGAGTCTTAGCAAAGAGGTCACAGGGATAATCAGAGCAATTCTCAGAGACACTGAGAACAAGCTCGACAATTCCCTCCTGGCACTTTCCCTGTAGGAGATACCGCAAGACGTTTCTGTAGATTGGGCACGGCGCTCTGCAGGGTGTTAGCAGAGACTTTCCCGGGACAGTGAAACCCTATGTCAGAGACACTGAGAAGAAGCCCCAATGTTCCCTCCAGGCACTTTCAGTGTGGGTGCCTTCTCCACGTGGTTCCTGGTTTCCCTGCAGCGCTGAAGAGAATGTTAGCAAAGAGGTAACCGGGACAGCGAAAACAGTACTCAAAGACAGGGAGAGCAAGCTCTCTCTTGGCACTTTGGATGTGGGACATACAGCGAGATGTTTGCTGCTTTTGCGTTTGGCTGTTGGGAGATTTACAGCACAAAGATATCTAGTTGATTTGAAGCAGTTCCGAGAAAGTCTAAACATAATCGCCACTTCTCCCTCCTGGCACTTTCCATGTGGGAGATATAGCAGGATGTATCTTGGTTTTGAGGACAACTCAATGGACAGTGTAGGGAGAAAAGGTCCTGGCTCCTTGAATGCCGTTCCTGGAGACACTGCGATCAATGTGGGAGATATGTCAAGATGTGTGTTTGTTTTGAGGACGGCTCTCTGGAGAGTCTTAGCAAAGAGGTCACAGGGATAATCAGAGCAATTCTCAGAGACACTGAGAACAAGCTCGACAATTCCCTCCTGGCACTTTCCCTGTAGGAGATACCGCAAGACGTTTCTGTAGATTGGGCACAGCGCTCTGCAGGGTGTTAGCAGAGACTTTCCCGGGACAGTGAAACCCTATGTCAGAGACACTGAGAAGAAGCCCCAATGTTCCCTCCAGGCACTTTCAGTGTGGGTGCCTTCTCCACGTGGTTCCTGGTTTCCCTGCAGCGCTGAAGAGAATGTTAGCAAAGAGGTAACCGGGACAGCGAAAACAGTACTCAAAGACAGGGAGAGCAAGCTCTCTCTTGGCACTTTGGATGTGGGACATACAGCGAGATGTTTGCTGCTTTTGCGTTTGGCTGTTGGGAGATTTACAGCACAAAGATATCTAGTTGATTTGAAGCAGTTCCGAGAAAGTCTAAACATAATCGCCACTTCTCCCTCCTGGCACTTTCCATGTGGGAGATATAGCAGGATGTATCTTGGTTTTGAGGACAACTCAATGGACAGTGTAGGGAGAAAAGGTCCTGGCTCCTTGAATGCCGTTCCTGGAGACACTGCGATCAATGTGGGAGATATGTCAAGATGTGTGTTTGTTTTGAGGACGGCTCTCTGGAGAGTCTTAGCAAAGAGGTCACAGGGATAATCAGAGCAATTCTCAGAGACACTGAGAACAAGCTCGACAATTCCCTCCTGGCACTTTCCCTGTAGGAGATACCGCAAGACGTTTCTGTAGATTGGGCACGGCGCTCTGCAGGGTGTTAGCAGAGACTTTCCCGGGACAGTGAAACCCTATGTCAGAGACACTGAGAAGAAGCCCCAATGTTCCCTCCAGGCACTTTCAGTGTGGGTGCCTTCTCCACGTGGTTCCTGGTTTCCCTGCAGCGCTGAAGAGAATGTTAGCAAAGAGGTAACCGGGACAGCGAAAACAGTACTCAAAGACAGGGAGAGCAAGCTCTCTCTTGGCACTTTGGATGTGGGACATACAGCGAGATGTTTGCTGCTTTTGCGTTTGGCTGTTGGGAGATTTACAGCACAAAGATATCTAGTTGATTTGAAGCAGTTCCGAGAAAGTCTAAACATAATCGCCACTTCTCCCTCCTGGCACTTTCCATGTGGGAGATATAGCAGGATGTATCTTGGTTTTGAGGACAACTCAATGGACAGTGTAGGGAGAAAAGTTCCTGGCTCCTTGAATGCCGTTCCTGGAGACACTGCGATCAATGTGGGAGATATGTCAAGATGTGTGTTTGTTTTGAGGACGGCTCTCTGGAGAGTCTTAGCAAAGAGGTCACAGGGATAATCAGAGCAATTCTCAGAGACACTGAGAACAAGCTCGACAATTCCCTCCTGGCACTTTCCCTGTAGGAGATACCGCAAGACGTTTCTGTAGATTGGGCACGGCGCTCTGCAGGGTGTTAGCAGAGACTTTCCCGGGACAGTGAAACCCTATGTCAGAGACACTGAGAAGAAGCCCCAATGTTCCCTCCAGGCACTTTCAGTGTGGGTGCCTTCTCCACGTGGTTCCTGGTTTCCCTGCAGCGCTGAAGAGAATGTTAGCAAAGAGGTAACCGGGACAGCGAAAACAGTACTCAAAGACAGGGAGAGCAAGCTCTCTCTTGGCACTTTGGATGTGGGACATACAGCGAGATGTTTGCTGCTTTTGCGTTTGGCTGTTGGGAGATTTACAGCACAAAGATATCTAGTTGATTTGAAGCAGTTCCGAGAAAGTCTAAACATAATCGCCACTTCTCCCTCCTGGCACTTTCCATGTGGGAGATATAGCAGGATGTATCTTGGTTTTGAGGACAACTCAATGGACAGTGTAGGGAGAAAAGTTCCTGGCTCCTTGAATGCCGTTCCTGGAGACACTGCGATCAATGTGGGAGATATGTCAAGATGTGTGTTTGTTTTGAGGACGGCTCTCTGGAGAGTCTTAGCAAAGAGGTCACAGGGATAATCAGAGCAATTCTCAGAGACACTGAGAACAAGCTCGACAATTCCCTCCTGGCACTTTCCCTGTAGGAGATACCGCAAGACGTTTCTGTAGATTGGGCACAGCGCTCTGCAGGGTGTTAGCAGAGACTTTCCCGGGACAGTGAAACCCTATGTCAGAGACACTGAGAAGAAGCCCCAATGTTCCCTCCAGGCACTTTCAGTGTGGGTGCCTTCTCCACGTGGTTCCTGGTTTCCCTGCAGCGCTGAAGAGAATGTTAGCAAAGAGGTAACCGGGACAGCGAAAACAGTACTCAAAGACAGGGAGAGCAAGCTCTCTCTTGGCACTTTGGATGTGGGACATACAGCGAGATGTTTGCTGCTTTTGCGTTTGGCTGTTGGGAGATTTACAGCACAAAGATATCTAGTTGATTTGAAGCAGTTCCGAGAAAGTCTAAACATAATCGCCACTTCTCCCTCCTGGCACTTTCCATGTGGGAGATATAGCAGGATGTATCTTGGTTTTGAGGACAACTCAATGGACAGTGTAGGGAGAAAAGTTCCTGGCTCCTTGAATGCCGTTCCTGGAGACACTGCGATCAATGTGGGAGATATGTCAAGATGTGTGTTTGTTTTGAGGACGGCTCTCTGGAGAGTCTTAGCAAAGAGGTCACAGGGATAATCAGAGCAATTCTCAGAGACACTGAGAACAAGCTCGACAATTCCCTCCTGGCACTTTCCCTGTAGGAGATACCGCAAGACGTTTCTGTAGATTGGGCACAGCGCTCTGCAGGGTGTTAGCAGAGACTTTCCCGGGACAGTGAAACCCTATGTCAGAGACACTGAGAAGAAGCCCCAATGTTCCCTCCAGGCACTTTCAGTGTGGGTGCCTTCTCCACGTGGTTCCTGGTTTCCCTGCAGCGCTGAAGAGAATGTTAGCAAAGAGGTAACCGGGACAGCGAAAACAGTACTCAAAGACAGGGAGAGCAAGCTCTCTCTTGGCACTTTGGATGTGGGACATACAGCGAGATGTTTGCTGCTTTTGCGTTTGGCTGTTGGGAGATTTACAGCACAAAGATATCTAGTTGATTTGAAGCAGTTCCGAGAAAGTCTAAACATAATCGCCACTTCTCCCTCCTGGCACTTTCCATGTGGGAGATATAGCAGGATGTATCTTGGTTTTGAGGACAACTCAATGGACAGTGTAGGGAGAAAAGGTCCTGGCTCCTTGAATGCCGTTCCTGGAGACACTGCGATCAATGTGGGAGATATGTCAAGATGTGTGTTTGTTTTGAGGACGGCTCTCTGGAGAGTCTTAGCAAAGAGGTCACAGGGATAATCAGAGCAATTCTCAGAGACACTGAGAACAAGCTCGACAATTCCCTCCTGGCACTTTCCCTGTAGGAGATACCGCAAGACGTTTCTGTAGATTGGGCACAGCGCTCTGCAGGGTGTTAGCAGAGACTTTCCCGGGACAGTGAAACCCTATGTCAGAGACACTGAGAAGAAGCCCCAATGTTCCCTCCAGGCACTTTCAGTGTGGGTGCCTTCTCCACGTGGTTCCTGGTTTCCCTGCAGCGCTGAAGAGAATGTTAGCAAAGAGGTAACCGGGACAGCGAAAACAGTACTCAAAGACAGGGAGAGCAAGCTCTCTCTTGGCACTTTGGATGTGGGACATACAGCGAGATGTTTGCTGCTTTTGCGTTTGGCTGTTGGGAGATTTACAGCACAAAGATATCTAGTTGATTTGAAGCAGTTCCGAGAAAGTCTAAACATAATCGCCACTTCTCCCTCCTGGCACTTTCCATGTGGGAGATATAGCAGGATGTATCTTGGTTTTGAGGACAACTCAATGGACAGTGTAGGGAGAAAAGGTCCTGGCTCCTTGAATGCCGTTCCTGGAGACACTGCGATCAATGTGGGAGATATGTCAAGATGTGTGTTTGTTTTGAGGACGGCTCTCTGGAGAGTCTTAGCAAAGAGGTCACAGGGATAATCAGAGCAATTCTCAGAGACACTGAGAACAAGCTCGACAATTCCCTCCTGGCACTTTCCCTGTAGGAGATACCGCAAGACGTTTCTGTAGATTGGGCACAGCGCTCTGCAGGGTGTTAGCAGAGACTTTCCCGGGACAGTGAAACCCTATGTCAGAGACACTGAGAAGAAGCCCCAATGTTCCCTCCAGGCACTTTCAGTGTGGGTGCCTTCTCCACGTGGTTCCTGGTTTCCCTGCAGCGCTGAAGAGAATGTTAGCAAAGAGGTAACCGGCACAGCGAAAACAGTACTCAAAGACAGGGAGAGCAAGCTCTCTCTTGGCACTTTGGATGTGGGACATACAGCGAGATGTTTGCTGCTTTTGCGTTTGGCTGTTGGGAGATTTACAGCACAAAGATATCTAGTTGATTTGAAGCAGTTCCGAGAAAGTCTAAACATAATCGCCACTTCTCCCTCCTGGCACTTTCCATGTGGGAGATATAGCAGGATGTATCTTGGTTTTGAGGACAACTCAATGGACAGTGTAGGGAGAAAAGTTCCTGGCTCCTTGAATGCCGTTCCTGGAGACACTGCGATCAATGTGGGAGATATGTCAAGATGTGTGTTTGTTTTGAGGACGGCTCTCTGGAGAGTCTTAGCAAAGAGGTCACAGGGATAATCAGAGCAATTCTCAGAGACACTGAGAACAAGCTCGACAATTCCCTCCTGGCACTTTCCCTGTAGGAGATACCGCAAGACGTTTCTGTAGATTGGGCACAGCGCTCTGCAGGGTGTTAGCAGAGACTTTCCCGGGACAGTGAAACCCTATGTCAGAGACACTGAGAAGAAGCCCCAATGTTCCCTCCAGGCACTTTCAGTGTGGGTGCCTTCTCCACGTGGTTCCTGGTTTCCCTGCAGCGCTGAAGAGAATGTTAGCAAAGAGGTAACCGGGACAGCGAAAACAGTACTCAAAGACAGGGAGAGCAAGCTCTCTCTTGGCACTTTGGATGTGGGACATACAGCGAGATGTTTGCTGCTTTTGCGTTTGGCTGTTGGGAGATTTACAGCACAAAGATATCTAGTTGATTTGAAGCAGTTCCGAGAAAGTCTAAACATAATCGCCACTTCTCCCTCCTGGCACTTTCCATGTGGGAGATATAGCAGGATGTATCTTGGTTTTGAGGACAACTCAATGGACAGTGTAGGGAGAAAAGTTCCTGGCTCCTTGAATGCCGTTCCTGGAGACACTGCGATCAATGTGGGAGATATGTCAAGATGTGTGTTTGTTTTGAGGACGGCTCTCTGGAGAGTCTTAGCAAAGAGGTCACAGGGATAATCAGAGCAATTCTCAGAGACACTGAGAACAAGCTCGACAATTCCCTCCTGGCACTTTCCCTGTAGGAGATACCGCAAGACGTTTCTGTAGATTGGGCACAGCGCTCTGCAGGGTGTTAGCAGAGACTTTCCCGGGACAGTGAAACCCTATGTCAGAGACACTGAGAAGAAGCCCCAATGTTCCCTCCAGGCACTTTCAGTGTGGGTGCCTTCTCCACGTGGTTCCTGGTTTCCCTGCAGCGCTGAAGAGAATGTTAGCAAAGAGGTCACCGGGACAGCGAAAACAGTACTCAAAGACAGGGAGAGCAAGCTCTCTCTTGGCACTTTGGATGTGGGACATACAGCGAGATGTTTGCTGCTTTTGCGTTTGGCTGTTGGGAGATTTACAGCACAAAGATATCTAGTTGATTTGAAGCAGTTCCGAGAAAGTCTAAACATAATCGCCACTTCTCCCTCCTGGCACTTTCCATGTGGGAGATATAGCAGGATGTATCTTGGTTTTGAGGACAACTCAATGGACAGTGTAGGGAGAAAAGTTCCTGGCTCCTTGAATGCCGTTCCTGGAGACACTGCGATCAATGTGGGAGATATGTCAAGATGTGTGTTTGTTTTGAGGACGGCTCTCTGGAGAGTCTTAGCAAAGAGGTCACAGGGATAATCAGAGCAATTCTCAGAGACACTGAGAACAAGCTCGACAATTCCCTCCTGGCACTTTCCCTGTAGGAGATACCGCAAGACGTTTCTGTAGATTGGGCACAGCGCTCTGCAGGGTGTTAGCAGAGACTTTCCCGGGACAGTGAAACCCTATGTCAGAGACACTGAGAAGAAGCCCCAATGTTCCCTCCAGGCACTTTCAGTGTGGGTGCCTTCTCCACGTGGTTCCTGGTTTCCCTGCAGCGCTGAAGAGAATGTTAGCAAAGAGGTCACCGGGACAGCGAAAACAGTACTCAAAGACAGGGAGAGCAAGCTCTCTCTTGGCACTTTGGATGTGGGACATACAGCGAGATGTTTGCTGCTTTTGCGTTTGGCTGTTGGGAGATTTACAGCACAAAGATATCTAGTTGATTTGAAGCAGTTCCGAGAAAGTCTAAACATAATCGCCACTTCTCCCTCCTGGCACTTTCCATGTGGGAGATATAGCAGGATGTATCTTGGTTTTGAGGACAACTCAATGGACAGTGTAGGGAGAAAAGGTCCTGGCTCCTTGAATGCCGTTCCTGGAGACACTGCGATCAATGTGGGAGATATGTCAAGATGTGTGTTTGTTTTGAGGACGGCTCTCTGGAGAGTCTTAGCAAAGAGGTCACAGGGATAATCAGAGCAATTCTCAGAGACACTGAGAACAAGCTCGACAATTCCCTCCTGGCACTTTCCCTGTAGGAGATACCGCAAGACGTTTCTGTAGATTGGGCACAGCGCTCTGCAGGGTGTTAGCAGAGACTTTCCCGGGACAGTGAAACCCTATGTCAGAGACACTGAGAAGAAGCCCCAATGTTCCCTCCAGGCACTTTCAGTGTGGGTGCCTTCTCCACGTGGTTCCTGGTTTCCCTGCAGCGCTGAAGAGAATGTTAGCAAAGAGGTAACCGGGACAGCGAAAACAGTACTCAAAGACAGGGAGAGCAAGCTCTCTCTTGGCACTTTGGATGTGGGACATACAGCGAGATGTTTGCTGCTTTTGCGTTTGGCTGTTGGGAGATTTACAGCACAAAGATATCTAGTTGATTTGAAGCAGTTCCGAGAAAGTCTAAACATAATCGCCACTTCTCCCTCCTGGCACTTTCCATGTGGGAGATATAGCAGGATGTATCTTGGTTTTGAGGACAACTCAATGGACAGTGTAGGGAGAAAAGGTCCTGGCTCCTTGAATGCCGTTCCTGGAGACACTGCGATCAATGTGGGAGATATGTCAAGATGTGTGTTTGTTTTGAGGACGGCTCTCTGGAGAGTCTTAGCAAAGAGGTCACAGGGATAATCAGAGCAATTCTCAGAGACACTGAGAACAAGCTCGACAATTCCCTCCTGGCACTTTCCCTGTAGGAGATACCGCAAGACGTTTCTGTAGATTGGGCACAGCGCTCTGCAGGGTGTTAGCAGAGACTTTCCCGGGACAGTGAAACCCTATGTCAGAGACACTGAGAAGAAGCCCCAATGTTCCCTCCAGGCACTTTCAGTGTGGGTGCCTTCTCCACGTGGTTCCTGGTTTCCCTGCAGCGCTGAAGAGAATGTTAGCAAAGAGGTAACCGGGACAGCGAAAACAGTACTCAAAGACAGGGAGAGCAAGCTCTCTCTTGGCACTTTGGATGTGGGACATACAGCGAGATGTTTGCTGCTTTTGCGTTTGGCTGTTGGGAGATTTACAGCACAAAGATATCTAGTTGATTTGAAGCAGTTCCGAGAAAGTCTAAACATAATCGCCACTTCTCCCTCCTGGCACTTTCCATGTGGGAGATATAGCAGGATGTATCTTGGTTTTGAGGACAACTCAATGGACAGTGTAGGGAGAAAAGGTCCTGGCTCCTTGAATGCCGTTCCTGGAGACACTGCGATCAATGTGGGAGATATGTCAAGATGTGTGTTTGTTTTGAGGACGGCTCTCTGGAGAGTCTTAGCAAAGAGGTCACAGGGATAATCAGAGCAATTCTCAGAGACACTGAGAACAAGCTCGACAATTCCCTCCTGGCACTTTCCCTGTAGGAGATACCGCAAGACGTTTCTGTAGATTGGGCACAGCGCTCTGCAGGGTGTTAGCAGAGACTTTCCCGGGACAGTGAAACCCTATGTCAGAGACACTGAGAAGAAGCCCCAATGTTCCCTCCAGGCACTTTCAGTGTGGGTGCCTTCTCCACGTGGTTCCTGGTTTCCCTGCAGCGCTGAAGAGAATGTTAGCAAAGAGGTAACCGGGACAGCGAAAACAGTACTCAAAGACAGGGAGAGCAAGCTCTCTCTTGGCACTTTGGATGTGGGACATACAGCGAGATGTTTGCTGCTTTTGCGTTTGGCTGTTGGGAGATTTACAGCACAAAGATATCTAGTTGATTTGAAGCAGTTCCGAGAAAGTCTAAACATAATCGCCACTTCTCCCTCCTGGCACTTTCCATGTGGGAGATATAGCAGGATGTATCTTGGTTTTGAGGACAACTCAATGGACAGTGTAGGGAGAAAAGTTCCTGGCTCCTTGAATGCCGTTCCTGGAGACACTGCGATCAATGTGGGAGATATGTCAAGATGTGTGTTTGTTTTGAGGACGGCTCTCTGGAGAGTCTTAGCAAAGAGGTCACAGGGATAATCAGAGCAATTCTCAGAGACACTGAGAACAAGCTCGACAATTCCCTCCTGGCACTTTCCCTGTAGGAGATACCGCAAGACGTTTCTGTAGATTGGGCACAGCGCTCTGCAGGGTGTTAGCAGAGACTTTCCCGGGACAGTGAAACCCTATGTCAGAGACACTGAGAAGAAGCCCCAATGTTCCCTCCAGGCACTTTCAGTGTGGGTGCCTTCTCCACGTGGTTCCTGGTTTCCCTGCAGCGCTGAAGAGAATGTTAGCAAAGAGGTAACCGGGACAGCGAAAACAGTACTCAAAGACAGGGAGAGCAAGCTCTCTCTTGGCACTTTGGATGTGGGACATACAGCGAGATGTTTGCTGCTTTTGCGTTTGGCTGTTGGGAGATTTACAGCACAAAGATATCTAGTTGATTTGAAGCAGTTCCGAGAAAGTCTAAACATAATCGCCACTTCTCCCTCCTGGCACTTTCCATGTGGGAGATATAGCAGGATGTATCTTGGTTTTGAGGACAACTCAATGGACAGTGTAGGGAGAAAAGGTCCTGGCTCCTTGAATGCCGTTCCTGGAGACACTGCGATCAATGTGGGAGATATGTCAAGATGTGTGTTTGTTTTGAGGACGGCTCTCTGGAGAGTCTTAGCAAAGAGGTCACAGGGATAATCAGAGCAATTCTCAGAGACACTGAGAACAAGCTCGACAATTCCCTCCTGGCACTTTCCCTGTAGGAGATACCGCAAGACGTTTCTGTAGATTGGGCACAGCGCTCTGCAGGGTGTTAGCAGAGACTTTCCCGGGACAGTGAAACCCTATGTCAGAGACACTGAGAAGAAGCCCCAATGTTCCCTCCAGGCACTTTCAGTGTGGGTGCCTTCTCCACGTGGTTCCTGGTTTCCCTGCAGCGCTGAAGAGAATGTTAGCAAAGAGGTAACCGGGACAGCGAAAACAGTACTCAAAGACAGGGAGAGCAAGCTCTCTCTTGGCACTTTGGATGTGGGACATACAGCGAGATGTTTGCTGCTTTTGCGTTTGGCTGTTGGGAGATTTACAGCACAAAGATATCTAGTTGATTTGAAGCAGTTCCGAGAAAGTCTAAACATAATCGCCACTTCTCCCTCCTGGCACTTTCCATGTGGGAGATATAGCAGGATGTATCTTGGTTTTGAGGACAACTCAATGGACAGTGTAGGGAGAAAAGTTCCTGGCTCCTTGAATGCCGTTCCTGGAGACACTGCGATCAATGTGGGAGATATGTCAAGATGTGTTTTGGTTTTGAGGACGGCTCTCTGGAGAGTCTTAGCAAAGAGGTCACAGGGATAATCAGAGCAATTCTCAGAGACACTGAGAACAAGCTCGACAATTCCCTCCTGGCACTTTCCCTGTAGGAGATACCGCAAGACGTTTCTGTAGATTGGGCACAGCGCTCTGCAGGGTGTTAGCAGAGACTTTCCCGGGACAGTGAAACCCTATGTCAGAGACACTGAGAAGAAGCCCCAATGTTCCCTCCAGGCACTTTCAGTGTGGGTGCCTTCTCCACGTGGTTCCTGGTTTCCCTGCAGCGCTGAAGAGAATGTTAGCAAAGAGGTAACCGGGACAGCGAAAACAGTACTCAAAGACAGGGAGAGCAAGCTCTCTCTTGGCACTTTGGATGTGGGACATACAGCGAGATGTTTGCTGCTTTTGCGTTTGGCTGTTGGGAGATTTACAGCACAAAGATATCTAGTTGATTTGAAGCAGTTCCGAGAAAGTCTAAACATAATCGCCACTTCTCCCTCCTGGCACTTTCCATGTGGGAGATATAGCAGGATGTATCTTGGTTTTGAGGACAACTCAATGGACAGTGTAGGGAGAAAAGTTCCTGGCTCCTTGAATGCCGTTCCTGGAGACACTGCGATCAATGAGGGAGATATGTCAAGATGTGTGTTGGTTTTGAGGACGGCTCTCTGGAGAGTCTTAGCAAAGAGGTCACAGGGATAATCAGAGCAATTCTCAGAGACACTGAGAACAAGCTCGACAATTCCCTCCTGGCACTTTCCCTGTAGGAGATACCGCAAGACGTTTCTGTAGATTGGGCACAGCGCTCTGCAGGGTGTTAGCAGAGACTTTCCCGGGACAGTGAAACCCTATGTCAGAGACACTGAGAAGAAGCCCCAATGTTCCCTCCAGGCACTTTCAGTGTGGGTGCCTTCTCCACGTGGTTCCTGGTTTCCCTGCAGCGCTGAAGAGAATGTTAGCAAAGAGGTAACCGGCACAGTGAAAACAGTACTCAAAGACAGGGAGAGCAAGCTCTCTCTTGGCACTTTGGATGTGGGACATACAGCGAGATGTTTGCTGCTTTTGCGTTTGGCTGTTGGGAGATTTACAGCACAAAGATATCTAGTTGATTTGAAGCAGTTCCGAGAAAGTCTAAACATAATCGCCACTTCTCCCTCCTGGCACTTTCCATGTGGGAGATATAGCAGGATGTATATTGGTTTTGAGGACAACTCAATGGACAGTGTAGGGAGAAAAGTTCCTGGCTCCTTGAATGCCGTTCCTGGAGACACTGCGATCAATGAGGGAGATATGTCAAGATGTGTGTTGGTTTTGAGGACGGCTCTCTGGAGAGTCTTAGCAAAGAGGTCACAGGGATAATCAGAGCAATTCTCAGAGACACTGAGAACAAGATGGACAGTTCCCTCCTGGCACTTTCCCTGTAGGAGATACCGCAAGACGTTTCTGTAGATTGGGCACAGCGCTCTGCAGGGTGTTAGCAGAGACTTTCCCGGGACAGTGAAACCCTATGTCAGAGACACTGAGAAGAAGCCCCAATGTTCCCTCCAGGCACTTTCAGTGTGGGTGCCTTCTCCACGTGGTTCCTGGTTTCCCTGCAGCGCTGAAGAGAATGTTAGCAAAGAGGTAACCGGGACAGTGAAAACAGTACTCAAAGACAGGGAGAGCAAGCTCTCTCTTGGCACTTTGGATGTGGGACATACAGCGAGATGTTTGCTGCTTTTGCGTTTGGCTGTTGGGAGATTTACAGCACAAAGATATCTAGTTGATTTGAAGCAGTTCCGAGAAAGTCTAAACATAATCGCCACTTCTCCCACCTGGCACTTTCCATGTGGGAGATATAGCAGGATGTATATTGGTTTTGAGGACAACTCAATGGACAGTGTAGGGAGAAAAGTTCCTGGCTCCTTGAATGCCGTTCCTGGAGACACTGCGATCAATGTGGGAGATATGTCAAGATGTGTGTTTGTTTTGAGGACGGCTCTCTGGAGAGTCTTAGCAAAGAGGTCACAGGGATAATCAGAGCAATTCTCAGAGACACTGAGAACAAGATGGACAGTTCCCTCCTGGCACTTTCCCTGTAGGAGATACCGCAAGACGTTTCTGTAGATTGGGCACAGCGCTCTGCAGGGTGTTAGCAGAGACTTTCCCGGGACAGTGAAACCCTATGTCAGAGACACTGAGAAGAAGCCCCAATGTTCCCTCCAGGCACTTTCAGTGTGGGTGCCTTCTCCACGTGGTTCCTGGTTTCCCTGCAGCGCTGAAGAGAATGTTAGCAAAGAGGTAACCGGCACAGCGAAAACAGTACTCAAAGACAGGGAGAGCAAGCTCTCTCTTGGCACTTTGGATGTGGGACATACAGCGAGATGTTTGCTGCTTTTGCGTTTGGCTGTTGGGAGATTTACAGCACAAAGATATCTAGTTGATTTGAAGCAGTTCCGAGAAAGTCTAAACATAATCGCCACTTCTCCCTCCTGGCACTTTCCATGTGGGAGATATAGCAGGATGTATATTGGTTTTGAGGACAACTCAATGGACAGTGTAGGGAGAAAAGTTCCTGGCTCCTTGAATGCCGTTCCTGGAGACACTGCGATCAATGTGGGAGATATGTCAAGATGTGTGTTGGTTTTGAGGACGGCTCTCTGGAGAGTCTTAGCAAAGAGGTCACAGGGATAATCAGAGCAATTCTCAGAGACACTGAGAACAAGATGGACAGTTCCCTCCTGGCACTTTCCCTGTAGGAAATACCGCAAGACGTTTCTGTAGATTGGGCACAGCGCTCTGCAGGGTGTTAGCAGAGACTTTCCCGGGACAGTGAAACCCTATGTCAGAGACACTGAGAAGAAGCCCCAATGTTCCCTCCAGGCACTTTCAGTGTGGGTGCCTTCTCCACGTGGTTCCTGGTTTCCCTGCAGCGCTGAAGAGAATGTTAGCAAAGAGGTAACCGGCACAGTGAAAACAGTACTCAAAGACAGGGAGAGCAAGCTCTCTCTTGGCACTTTGGATGTGGGACATACAGCGAGATGTTTGCTGCTTTTGCGTTTGGCTGTTGGGAGATTTACAGCACAAAGATATCTAGTTGATTTGAAGCAGTTCCGAGAAAGTCTAAACATAATCGCCACTTCTCCCTCCTGGCACTTTCCATGTGGGAGATATAGCAGGATGTATATTGGTTTTGAGGACAACTCAATGGACAGTGTAGGGAGAAAAGTTCCTGGCTCCTTGAATGCCGTTCCTGGAGACACTGCGATCAATGAGGGAGATATGTCAAGATGTGTGTTGGTTTTGAGGACGGCTCTCTGGAGAGTCTTAGCAAAGAGGTCACAGGGATAATCAGAGCAATTCTCAGAGACACTGAGAACAAGATGGACAGTTCCCTCCTGGCACTTTCCCTGTAGGAGATACCGCAAGACGTTTCTGTAGATTGGGCACAGCGCTCTGCAGGGTGTTAGCAGAGACTTTCCCGGGACAGTGAAACCCTATGTCAGAGACACTGAGAAGAAGCCCCAATGTTCCCTCCAGGCACTTTCAGTGTGGGTGCCTTCTCCACGTGGTTCCTGGTTTCCCTGCAGCGCTGAAGAGAATGTTAGCAAAGAGGTAACCGGGACAGTGAAAACAGTACTCAAAGACAGGGAGAGCAAGCTCTCTCTTGGCACTTTGGATGTGGGACATACAGCGAGATGTTTGCTGCTTTTGCGTTTGGCTGTTGGGAGATTTACAGCACAAAGATATCTAGTTGATTTGAAGCAGTTCCGAGAAAGTCTAAACATAATCGCCACTTCTCCCTCCTGGCACTTTCCATGTGGGAGATATAGCAGGATGTATATTGGTTTTGAGGACAACTCAATGGACAGTGTAGGGAGAAAAGTTCCTGGCTCCTTGAATGCCGTTCCTGGAGACACTGCGATCAATGAGGGAGATATGTCAAGATGTGTGTTGGTTTTGAGGACGGCTCTCTGGAGAGTCTTAGCAAAGAGGTCACAGGGATAATCAGAGCAATTCTCAGAGACACTGAGAACAAGATGGACAGTTCCCTCCTGGCACTTTCCCTGTAGGAGATACCGCAAGACGTTTCTGTAGATTGGGCACAGCGCTCTGCAGGGTGTTAGCAGAGACTTTCCCGGGACAGTGAAACCCTATGTCAGAGACACTGAGAAGAAGCCCCAATGTTCCCTCCAGGCACTTTCAGTGTGGGTGCCTTCTCCACGTGGTTCCTGGTTTCCCTGCAGCGCTGAAGAGAATGTTAGCAAAGAGGTAACCGGGACAGTGAAAACAGTACTCAAAGAGAGGGAGAGCAAGCTCTCTCTTGGCACTTTGGATGTGGGACATACAGCGAGATGTTTGCTGCTTTTGCGTTTGGCTGTTGGGAGATTTACAGCACAAAGATATCTAGTTGATTTGAAGCAGTTCCGAGAAAGTCTAAACATAATCGCCACTTCTCCCTCCTGGCACTTTCCATGTGGGAGATATAGCAGGATGTATATTGGTTTTGAGGACAACTCAATGGACAGTGTAGGGAGAAAAGTTCCTGGCTCCTTGAATGCCGTTCCTGGAGACACTGCGATCAATGAGGGAGATATGTCAAGATGTGTGTTGGTTTTGAGGACGGCTCTCTGGAGAGTCTTAGCAAAGAGGTCACAGGGATAATCAGAGCAATTCTCAGAGACACTGAGAACAAGATGGACAGTTCCCTCCTGGCACTTTCCCTGTAGGAGATACCGCAAGACGTTTCTGTAGATTGGGCACAGCGCTCTGCAGGGTGTTAGCAGAGACTTTCCCGGGACAGTGAAACCCTATGTCAGAGACACTGAGAAGAAGCCCCAATGTTCCCTCCAGGCACTTTCAGTGTGGGTGCCTTCTCCACGTGGTTCCTGGTTTCCCTGCAGCGCTGAAGAGAATGTTAGCAAAGAGGTAACCGGGACAGTGAAAACAGTACTCAAAGAGAGGGAGAGCAAGCTCTCTCTTGGCACTTTGGATGTGGGACATACAGCGAGATGTTTGCTGCTTTTGCGTTTGGCTGTTGGGAGATTTACAGCACAAAGATATCTAGTTGATTTGAAGCAGTTCCGAGAAAGTCTAAACATAATCGCCACTTCTCCCTCCTGGCACTTTCCATGTGGGAGATATAGCAGGATGTATATTGGTTTTGAGGACAACTCAATGGACAGTGTAGGGAGAAAAGTTCCTGGCTCCTTGAATGCCGTTCCTGGAGACACTGCGATCAATGAGGGAGATATGTCAAGATGTGTGTTGGTTTTGAGGACGGCTCTCTGGAGAGTCTTAGCAAAGAGGTCACAGGGATAATCAGAGCAATTCTCAGAGACACTGAGAACAAGATGGACAATTCCCTCCTGGCACTTTCCCTGTAGGAGATACCGCAAGACGTTTCTGTAGATTGGGCACAGCGCTCTGCAGGGTGTTAGCAGAGACTTTCCCGGGACAGTGAAACCCTATGTCAGAGACACTGAGAAGAAGCCCCAATGTTCCCTCCAGGCACTTTCAGTGTGGGTGCCTTCTCCACGTGGTTCCTGGTTTCCCTGCAGCGCTGAAGAGAATGTTAGCAAAGAGGTAACCGGCACAGTGAAAACAGTACTCAAAGACAGGGAGAGCAAGCTCTCTCTTGGCACTTTGGATGTGGGACATACAGCGAGATGTTTGCTGCTTTTGCGTTTGGCTGTTGGGAGATTTACAGCACAAAGATATCTAGTTGATTTGAAGCAGTTCCGAGAAAGTCTAAACATAATCGCCACTTCTCCCTCCTGGCACTTTCCATGTGGGAGATATAGCAGGATGTATATTGGTTTTGAGGACAACTCAATGGACAGTGTAGGGAGAAAAGTTCCTGGCTCCTTGAATGCCGTTCCTGGAGACACTGCGATCAATGTGGGAGATATGTCAAGATGTGTGTTGGTTTTGAGGACGGCTCTCTGGAGAGTCTTAGCAAAGAGGTCACAGGGATAATCAGAGCAATTCTCAGAGACACTGAGAACAAGATGGACAGTTCCCTCCTGGCACTTTCCCTGTAGGAGATACCGCAAGACGTTTCTGTAGATTGGGCACAGCGCTCTGCAGGGTGTTAGCAGAGACTTTCCCGGGACAGTGAAACCCTATATCAGAGACACTGAGAAGAAGCCCCAATGTTCCCTCCAGGCACTTTCAGTGTGGGTGCCTTCTCCACGTGGTTCCTGGTTTCCCTGCAGCGCTGAAGAGAATGTTAGCAAAGAGGTAACCGGCACAGCGAAAACAGTACTCAAAGACAGGGAGAGCAAGCTCTCTCTTGGCACTTTGGATGTGGGACATACAGCGAGATGTTTGCTGCTTTTGCGTTTGGCTGTTGGGAGATTTACAGCACAAAGATATCTAGTTGATTTGAAGCAGTTCCGAGAAAGTCTAAACATAATCGCCACTTCTCCCTCCTGGCACTTTCCATGTGGGAGATATAGCAGGATGTATATTGGTTTTGAGGACAACTCAATGGACAGTGTAGGGAGAAAAGTTCCTGGCTCCTTGAATGCCGTTCCTGGAGACACTGCGATCAATGAGGGAGATATGTCAAGATGTGTGTTGGTTTTGAGGACGGCTCTCTGGAGAGTCTTAGCAAAGAGGTCACAGGGATAATCAGAGCAATTCTCAGAGACACTGAGAACAAGATGGACAGTTCCCTCCTGGCACTTTCCCTGTAGGAGATACCGCAAGACGTTTCTGTAGATTGGGCACAGCGCTCTGCAGGGTGTTAGCAGAGACTTTCCCGGGACAGTGAAACCCTATGTCAGAGACACTGAGAAGAAGCCCCAATGTTCCCTCCAGGCACTTTCAGTGTGGGTGCCTTCTCCACGTGGTTCCTGGTTTCCCTGCAGCGCTGAAGAGAATGTTAGCAAAGAGGTAACCGGCACAGCGAAAACAGTACTCAAAGACAGGGAGAGCAAGCTCTCTCTTGGCACTTTGGATGTGGGACATACAGCGAGATGTTTGCTGCTTTTGCGTTTGGCTGTTGGGAGATTTACAGCACAAAGATATCTAGTTGATTTGAAGCAGTTCCGAGAAAGTCTAAACATAATCGCCACTTCTCCCTCCTGGCACTTTCCATGTGGGAGATATAGCAGGATGTATATTGGTTTTGAGGACAACTCAATGGACAGTGTAGGGAGAAAAGTTCCTGGCTCCTTGAATGCCGTTCCTGGAGACACTGCGATCAATGTGGGAGATATGTCAAGATGTGTGTTTGTTTTGAGGACGGCTCTCTGGAGAGTCTTAGCAAAGAGGTCACAGGGATAATCAGAGCAATTCTCAGAGACACTGAGAACAAGATGGACAGTTCCCTCCTGGCACTTTCCCTGTAGGAGATACCGCAAGACGTTTCTGTAGATTGGGCACAGCGCTCTGCAGGGTGTTAGCAGAGACTTTCCCGGGACAGTGAAACCCTATGTCAGAGACACTGAGAAGAAGCCCCAATGTTCCCTCCAGGCACTTTCAGTGTGGGTGCCTTCTCCACGTGGTTCCTGGTTTCCCTGCAGCGCTGAAGAGAATGTTAGCAAAGAGGTAACCGGCACAGCGAAAACAGTACTCAAAGACAGGGAGAGCAAGCTCTCTCTTGGCACTTTGGATGTGGGACATACAGCGAGATGTTTGCTGCTTTTGCGTTTGGCTGTTGGGAGATTTACAGCACAAAGATATCTAGTTGATTTGAAGCAGTTCCGAGAAAGTCTAAACATAATCGCCACTTCTCCCTCCTGGCACTTTCCATGTGGGAGATATAGCAGGATGTATATTGGTTTTGAGGACAACTCAATGGACAGTGTAGGGAGAAAAGTTCCTGGCTCCTTGAATGCCGTTCCTGGAGACACTGCGATCAATGTGGGAGATATGTCAAGATGTGTGTTTGTTTTGAGGACGGCTCTCTGGAGAGTCTTAGCAAAGAGGTCACAGGGATAATCAGAGCAATTCTCAGAGACACTGAGAACAAGATGGACAGTTCCCTCCTGGCACTTTCCCTGTAGGAGATACCGCAAGACGTTTCTGTAGATTGGGCACAGCGCTCTGCAGGGTGTTAGCAGAGACTTTCCCGGGACAGTGAAACCCTATGTCAGAGACACTGAGAAGAAGCCCCAATGTTCCCTCCAGGCACTTTCAGTGTGGGTGCCTTCTCCACGTGGTTCCTGGTTTCCCTGCAGCGCTGAAGAGAATGTTAGCAAAGAGGTAACCGGCACAGTGAAAACAGTACTCAAAGACAGGGAGAGCAAGCTCTCTCTTGGCACTTTGGATGTGGGACATACAGCGAGATGTTTGCTGCTTTTGCGTTTGGCTGTTGGGAGATTTACAGCACAAAGATATCTAGTTGATTTGAAGCAGTTCCGAGAAAGTCTAAACATAATCGCCACTTCTCCCTCCTGGCACTTTCCATGTGGGAGATATAGCAGGATGTATATTGGTTTTGAGGACAACTCAATGGACAGTGTAGGGAGAAAAGTTCCTGGCTCCTTGAATGCCGTTCCTGGAGACACTGCGATCAATGTGGGAGATATGTCAAGATGTGTGTTGGTTTTGAGGACGGCTCTCTGGAGAGTCTTAGCAAAGAGGTCACAGGGATAATCAGAGCAATTCTCAGAGACACTGAGAACAAGATGGACAGTTCCCTCCTGGCACTTTCCCTGTAGGAGATACCGCAAGACGTTTCTGTAGATTGGGCACAGCGCTCTGCAGGGTGTTAGCAGAGACTTTCCCGGGACAGTGAAACCCTATGTCAGAGACACTGAGAAGAAGCCCCAATGTTCCCTCCAGGCACTTTCAGTGTGGGTGCCTTCTCCACGTGGTTCCTGGTTTCCCTGCAGCGCTGAAGAGAATGTTAGCAAAGAGGTAACCGGGACAGTGAAAACAGTACTCAAAGACAGGGAGAGCAAGCTCTCTCTTGGCACTTTGGATGTGGGACATACAGCGAGATGTTTGCTGCTTTTGCGTTTGGCTGTTGGGAGATTTACAGCACAAAGATATCTAGTTGATTTGAAGCAGTTCCGAGAAAGTCTAAACATAATCGCCACTTCTCCCTCCTGGCACTTTCCATGTGGGAGATATAGCAGGATGTATATTGGTTTTGAGGACAACTCAATGGACAGTGTAGGGAGAAAAGTTCCTGGCTCCTTGAATGCCGTTCCTGGAGACACTGCGATCAATGAGGGAGATATGTCAAGATGTGTGTTGGTTTTGAGGACGGCTCTCTGGAGAGTCTTAGCAAAGAGGTCACAGGGATAATCAGAGCAATTCTCAGAGACACTGAGAACAAGCTCGACAATTCCCTCCTGGCACTTTCCCTGTAGGAGATACCGCAAGACGTTTCTGTAGATTGGGCACAGCGCTCTGCAGGGTGTTAGCAGAGACTTTCCCGGGACAGTGAAACCCTATGTCAGAGACACTGAGAAGAAGCCCCAATGTTCCCTCCAGGCACTTTCAGTGTGGGTGCCTTCTCCACGTGGTTCCTGGTTTCCCTGCAGCGCTGAAGAGAATGTTAGCAAAGAGGTAACCGGCACAGTGAAAACAGTACTCAAAGACAGGGAGAGCAAGCTCTCTCTTGGCACTTTGGATGTGGGACATACAGCGAGATGTTTGCTGCTTTTGCGTTTGGCTGTTGGGAGATTTACAGCACAAAGATATCTAGTTGATTTGAAGCAGTTCCGAGAAAGTCTAAACATAATCGCCACTTCTCCCTCCTGGCACTTTCCATGTGGGAGATATAGCAGGATGTATATTGGTTTTGAGGACAACTCAATGGACAGTGTAGGGAGAAAAGTTCCTGGCTCCTTGAATGCCGTTCCTGGAGACACTGCGATCAATGAGGGAGATATGTCAAGATGTGTGTTGGTTTTGAGGACGGCTCTCTGGAGAGTCTTAGCAAAGAGGTCACAGGGATAATCAGAGCAATTCTCAGAGACACTGAGAACAAGATGGACAATTCCCTCCTGGCACTTTCCCTGTAGGAGATACCGCAAGACGTTTCTGTAGATTGGGCACAGCGCTCTGCAGGGTGTTAGCAGAGACTTTCCCGGGACAGTGAAACCCTATGTCAGAGACACTGAGAAGAAGCCCCAACGTTCCCTCCAGGCACTTTCAGTGTGGGTGCCTTCTCCACGTGGTTCCTGGTTTCCCTGCAGCGCTGAAGAGAATGTTAGCAAAGAGGTAACCGGCACAGTGAAAACAGTACTCAAAGACAGGGAGAGCAAGCTCTCTCTTGGCACTTTGGATGTGGGACATACAGCGAGATGTTTGCTGCTTTTGCGTTTGGCTGTTGGGAGATTTACAGCACAAAGATATCTAGTTGATTTGAAGCAGTTCCGAGAAAGTCTAAACATAATCGCCACTTCTCCCTCCTGGCACTTTCCATGTGGGAGATATAGCAGGATGTATATTGGTTTTGAGGACAACTCAATGGACAGTGTAGGGAGAAAAGTTCCTGGCTCCTTGAATGCCGTTCCTGGAGACACTGCGATCAATGAGGGAGATATGTCAAGATGTGTGTTGGTTTTGAGGACGGCTCTCTGGAGAGTCTTAGCAAAGAGGTCACAGGGATAATCAGAGCAATTCTCAGAGACACTGAGAACAAGATGGACAGTTCCCTCCTGGCACTTTCCCTGTAGGAGATACCGCAAGACGTTTCTGTAGATTGGGCACAGCGCTCTGCAGGGTGTTAGCAGAGACTTTCCCGGGACAGTGAAACCCTATGTCAGAGACACTGAGAAGAAGCCCCAATGTTCCCTCCAGGCACTTTCAGTGTGGGTGCCTTCTCCACGTGGTTCCTGGTTTCCCTGCAGCGCTGAAGAGAATGTTAGCAAAGAGGTAACCGGGACAGTGAAAACAGTACTCAAAGAGAGGGAGAGCAAGCTCTCTCTTGGCACTTTGGATGTGGGACATACAGCGAGATGTTTGCTGCTTTTGCGTTTGGCTGTTGGGAGATTTACAGCACAAAGATATCTAGTTGATTTGAAGCAGTTCCGAGAAAGTCTAAACATAATCGCCACTTCTCCCTCCTGGCACTTTCCATGTGGGAGATATAGCAGGATGTATATTGGTTTTGAGGACAACTCAATGGACAGTGTAGGGAGAAAAGTTCCTGGCTCCTTGAATGCCGTTCCTGGAGACACTGCGATCAATGAGGGAGATATGTCAAGATGTGTGTTGGTTTTGAGGACGGCTCTCTGGAGAGTCTTAGCAAAGAGGTCACAGGGATAATCAGAGCAATTCTCAGAGACACTGAGAACAAGATGGACAGTTCCCTCCTGGCACTTTCCCTGTAGGAGATACCGCAAGACGTTTCTGTAGATTGGGCACAGCGCTCTGCAGGGTGTTAGCAGAGACTTTCCCGGGACAGTGAAACCCTATGTCAGAGACACTGAGAAGAAGCCCCAATGTTCCCTCCAGGCACTTTCAGTGTGGGTGCCTTCTCCACGTGGTTCCTGGTTTCCCTGCAGCGCTGAAGAGAATGTTAGCAAAGAGGTAACCGGCACAGCGAAAACAGTACTCAAAGACAGGGAGAGCAAGCTCTCTCTTGGCACTTTGGATGTGGGACATACAGCGAGATGTTTGCTGCTTTTGCGTTTGGCTGTTGGGAGATTTACAGCACAAAGATATCTAGTTGATTTGAAGCAGTTCCGAGAAAGTCTAAACATAATCGCCACTTCTCCCTCCTGGCACTTTCCATGTGGGAGATATAGCAGGATGTATATTGGTTTTGAGGACAACTCAATGGACAGTGTAGGGAGAAAAGTTCCTGGCTCCTTGAATGCCGTTCCTGGAGACACTGCGATCAATGAGGGAGATATGTCAAGATGTGTGTTGGTTTTGAGGACGGCTCTCTGGAGAGTCTTAGCAAAGAGGTCACAGGGATAATCAGAGCAATTCTCAGAGACACTGAGAACAAGCTCGACAATTCCCTCCTGGCACTTTCCCTGTAGGAGATACCGCAAGACGTTTCTGTAGATTGGGCACAGCGCTCTGCAGGGTGTTAGCAGAGACTTTCCCGGGACAGTGAAACCCTATGTCAGAGACACTGAGAAGAAGCCCCAATGTTCCCTCCAGGCACTTTCAGTGTGGGTGCCTTCTCCACGTGGTTCCTGGTTTCCCTGCAGCGCTGAAGAGAATGTTAGCAAAGAGGTAACCGGCACAGCGAAAACAGTACTCAAAGACAGGGAGAGCAAGCTCTCTCTTGGCACTTTGGATGTGGGACATACAGCGAGATGTTTGCTGCTTTTGCGTTTGGCTGTTGGGAGATTTACAGCACAAAGATATCTAGTTGATTTGAAGCAGTTCCGAGAAAGTCTAAACATAATCGCCACTTCTCCCTCCTGGCACTTTCCATGTGGGAGATATAGCAGGATGTATATTGGTTTTGAGGACAACTCAATGGACAGTGTAGGGAGAAAAGTTCCTGGCTCCTTGAATGCCGTTCCTGGAGACACTGCGATCAATGTGGGAGATATGTCAAGATGTGTGTTTGTTTTGAGGACGGCTCTCTGGAGAGTCTTAGCAAAGAGGTCACAGGGATAATCAGAGCAATTCTCAGAGACACTGAGAACAAGATGGACAGTTCCCTCCTGGCACTTTCCCTGTAGGAGATACCGCAAGACGTTTCTGTAGATTGGGCACAGCGCTCTGCAGGGTGTTAGCAGAGACTTTCCCGGGACAGTGAAACCCTATGTCAGAGACACTGAGAAGAAGCCCCAATGTTCCCTCCAGGCACTTTCAGTGTGGGTGCCTTCTCCACGTGGTTCCTGGTTTCCCTGCAGCGCTGAAGAGAATGTTAGCAAAGAGGTAACCGGCACAGCGAAAACAGTACTCAAAGAGAGGGAGAGCAAGCTCTCTCTTGGCACTTTGGATGTGGGACATACAGCGAGATGTTTGCTGCTTTTGCGTTTGGCTGTTGGGAGATTTACAGCACAAAGATATCTAGTTGATTTGAAGCAGTTCCGAGAAAGTCTAAACATAATCGCCACTTCTCCCTCCTGGCACTTTCCATGTGGGAGATATAGCAGGATGTATATTGGTTTTGAGGACAACTCAATGGACAGTGTAGGGAGAAAAGTTCCTGGCTCCTTGAATGCCGTTCCTGGAGACACTGCGATCAATGTGGGAGATATGTCAAGATGTGTGTTTGTTTTGAGGACGGCTCTCTGGAGAGTCTTAGCAAAGAGGTCACAGGGATAATCAGAGCAATTCTCAGAGACACTGAGAACAAGCTCGACAATTCCCTCCTGGCACTTTCCCTGTAGGAGATACCGCAAGACGTTTCTGTAGATTGGGCACAGCGCTCTGCAGGGTGTTAGCAGAGACTTTCCCGGGACAGTGAAACCCTATGTCAGAGACACTGAGAAGAAGCCCCAATGTTCCCTCCAGGCACTTTCAGTGTGGGTGCCTTCTCCACGTGGTTCCTGGTTTCCCTGCAGCGCTGAAGAGAATGTTAGCAAAGAGGTAACCGGCACAGTGAAAACAGTACTCAAAGACAGGGAGAGCAAGCTCTCTCTTGGCACTTTGGATGTGGGACATACAGCGAGATGTTTGCTGCTTTTGCGTTTGGCTGTTGGGAGATTTACAGCACAAAGATATCTAGTTGATTTGAAGCAGTTCCGAGAAAGTCTAAACATAATCGCCACTTCTCCCTCCTGGCACTTTCCATGTGGGAGATATAGCAGGATGTATATTGGTTTTGAGGACAACTCAATGGACAGTGTAGGGAGAAAAGTTCCTGGCTCCTTGAATGCCGTTCCTGGAGACACTGCGATCAATGTGGGAGATATGTCAAGATGTGTGTTTGTTTTGAGGACGGCTCTCTGGAGAGTCTTAGCAAAGAGGTCACAGGGATAATCAGAGCAATTCTCAGAGACACTGAGAACAAGATGGACAGTTCCCTCCTGGCACTTTCCCTGTAGGAGATACCGCAAGACGTTTCTGTAGATTGGGCACAGCGCTCTGCAGGGTGTTAGCAGAGACTTTCCCGGGACAGTGAAACCCTATGTCAGAGACACTGAGAAGAAGCCCCAATGTTCCCTCCAGGCACTTTCAGTGTGGGTGCCTTCTCCACGTGGTTCCTGGTTTCCCTGCAGCGCTGAAGAGAATGTTAGCAAAGAGGTAACCGGCACAGCGAAAACAGTACTCAAAGAGAGGGAGAGCAAGCTCTCTCTTGGCACTTTGGATGTGGGACATACAGCGAGATGTTTGCTGCTTTTGCGTTTGGCTGTTGGGAGATTTACAGCACAAAGATATCTAGTTGATTTGAAGCAGTTCCGAGAAAGTCTAAACATAATCGCCACTTCTCCCTCCTGGCACTTTCCATGTGGGAGATATAGCAGGATGTATATTGGTTTTGAGGACAACTCAATGGACAGTGTAGGGAGAAAAGTTCCTGGCTCCTTGAATGCCGTTCCTGGAGACACTGCGATCAATGTGGGAGATATGTCAAGATGTGTGTTGGTTTTGAGGACGGCTCTCTGGAGAGTCTTAGCAAAGAGGTCACAGGGATAATCAGAGCAATTCTCAGAGACACTGAGAACAAGATGGACAGTTCCTTCCTGGCACTTTCCCTGTAGGAGATACCGCAAGACGTTTCTGTAGATTGGGCACAGCGCTCTGCAGGGTGTTAGCAGAGACTTTCCCGGGACAGTGAAACCCTATGTCAGAGACACTGAGAAGAAGCCCCAATGTTCCCTCCAGGCACTTTCAGTGTGGGTGCCTTCTCCACGTGGTTCCTGGTTTCCCTGCAGCGCTGAAGAGAATGTTAGCAAAGAGGTAACCGGCACAGCGAAAACAGTACTCAAAGAGAGGGAGAGCAAGCTCTCTCTTGGCACTTTGGATGTGGGACATACAGCGAGATGTTTGCTGCTTTTGCGTTTGGCTGTTGGGAGATTTACAGCACAAAGATATCTAGTTGATTTGAAGCAGTTCCGAGAAAGTCTAAACATAATCGCCACTTCTCCCTCCTGGCACTTTCCATGTGGGAGATATAGCAGGATGTATATTGGTTTTGAGGACAACTCAATGGACAGTGTAGGGAGAAAAGTTCCTGGCTCCTTGAATGCCGTTCCTGGAGACACTGCGATCAATGTGGGAGATATGTCAAGATGTGTGTTTGTTTTGAGGACGGCTCTCTGGAGAGTCTTAGCAAAGAGGTCACAGGGATAATCAGAGCAATTCTCAGAGACACTGAGAACAAGCTCGACAATTCCCTCCTGGCACTTTCCCTGTAGGAGATACCGCAAGACGTTTCTGTAGATTGGGCACAGCGCTCTGCAGGGTGTTAGCAGAGACTTTCCCGGGACAGTGAAACCCTATGTCAGAGACACTGAGAAGAAGCCCCAATGTTCCCTCCAGGCACTTTCAGTGTGGGTGCCTTCTCCACGTGGTTCCTGGTTTCCCTGCAGCGCTGAAGAGAATGTTAGCAAAGAGGTAACCGGCACAGCGAAAACAGTACTCAAAGACAGGGAGAGCAAGCTCTCTCTTGGCACTTTGGATGTGGGACATACAGCGAGATGTTTGCTGCTTTTGCGTTTGGCTGTTGGGAGATTTACAGCACAAAGATATCTAGTTGATTTGAAGCAGTTCCGAGAAAGTCTAAACATAATCGCCACTTCTCCCTCCTGGCACTTTCCATGTGGGAGATATAGCAGGATGTATATTGGTTTTGAGGACAACTCAATGGACAGTGTAGGGAGAAAAGTTCCTGGCTCCTTGAATGCCGTTCCTGGAGACACTGCGATCAATGTGGGAGATATGTCAAGATGTGTGTTGGTTTTGAGGACGGCTCTCTGGAGAGTCTTAGCAAAGAGGTCACAGGGATAATCAGAGCAATTCTCAGAGACACTGAGAACAAGATGGACAGTTCCCTCCTGGCACTTTCCCTGTAGGAGATACCGCAAGACGTTTCTGTAGATTGGGCACAGCGCTCTGCAGGGTGTTAGCAGAGACTTTCCCGGGACAGTGAAACCCTATGTCAGAGACACTGAGAAGAAGCCCCAATGTTCCCTCCAGGCACTTTCAGTGTGGGTGCCTTCTCCACGTGGTTCCTGGTTTCCCTGCAGCGCTGAAGAGAATGTTAGCAAAGAGGTAACCGGCACAGCGAAAACAGTACTCAAAGAGAGGGAGAGCAAGCTCTCTCTTGGCACTTTGGATGTGGGACATACAGCGAGATGTTTGCTGCTTTTGCGTTTGGCTGTTGGGAGATTTACAGCACAAAGATATCTAGTTGATTTGAAGCAGTTCCGAGAAAGTCTAAACATAATCGCCACTTCTCCCTCCTGGCACTTTCCATGTGGGAGATATAGCAGGATGTATATTGGTTTTGAGGACAACTCAATGGACAGTGTAGGGAGAAAAGTTCCTGGCTCCTTCAATGCCGTTCCTGGAGACACTGCGATCAATGTGGGAGATATGTCAAGATGTGTGTTGGTTTTGAGGACGGCTCTCTGGAGAGTCTTAGCAAAGAGGTCACAGGGATAATCAGAGCAATTCTCAGAGACACTGAGAACAAGCTCGACAATTCCCTCCTGGCACTTTCCCTGTAGGAGATACCGCAAGACGTTTCTGTAGATTGGGCACAGCGCTCTGCAGGGTGTTAGCAGAGACTTTCCCGGGACAGTGAAACCCTATGTCAGAGACACTGAGAAGAAGCCCCAATGTTCCCTCCAGGCACTTTCAGTGTGGGTGCCTTCTCCACGTGGTTCCTGGTTTCCCTGCAGCGCTGAAGAGAATGTTAGCAAAGAGGTAACCGGCACAGCGAAAACAGTACTCAAAGACAGGGAGAGCAAGCTCTCTCTTGGCACTTTGGATGTGGGACATACAGCGAGATGTTTGCTGCTTTTGCGTTTGGCTGTTGGGAGATTTACAGCACAAAGATATCTAGTTGATTTGAAGCAGTTCCGAGAAAGTCTAAACATAATCGCCACTTCTCCCTCCTGGCACTTTCCATGTGGGAGATATAGCAGGATGTATATTGGTTTTGAGGACAACTCAATGGACAGTGTAGGGAGAAAAGTTCCTGGCTCCTTGAATGCCGTTCCTGGAGACACTGCGATCAATGTGGGAGATATGTCAAGATGTGTGTTGGTTTTGAGGACGGCTCTCTGGAGAGTCTTAGCAAAGAGGTCACAGGGATAATCAGAGCAATTCTCAGAGACACTGAGAACAAGATGGACAGTTCCCTCCTGGCACTTTCCCTGTAGGAGATACCGCAAGACGTTTCTGTAGATTGGGCACAGCGCTCTGCAGGGTGTTAGCAGAGACTTTCCCGGGACAGTGAAACCCTATGTCAGAGACACTGAGAAGAAGCCCCAATGTTCCCTCCAGGCACTTTCAGTGTGGGTGCCTTCTCCACGTGGTTCCTGGTTTCCCTGCAGCGCTGAAGAGAATGTTAGCAAAGAGGTAACCGGCACAGCGAAAACAGTACTCAAAGAGAGGGAGAGCAAGCTCTCTCTTGGCACTTTGGATGTGGGACATACAGCGAGATGTTTGCTGCTTTTGCGTTTGGCTGTTGGGAGATTTACAGCACAAAGATATCTAGTTGATTTGAAGCAGTTCCGAGAAAGTCTAAACATAATCGCCACTTCTCCCTCCTGGCACTTTCCATGTGGGAGATATAGCAGGATGTATATTGGTTTTGAGGACAACTCAATGGACAGTGTAGGGAGAAAAGTTCCTGGCTCCTTCAATGCCGTTCCTGGAGACACTGCGATCAATGAGGGAGATATGTCAAGATGTGTGTTGGTTTTGAGGACGGCTCTCTGGAGAGTCTTAGCAAAGAGGTCACAGGGATAATCAGAGCAATTCTCAGAGACACTGAGAACAAGATGGACAGTTCCCTCCTGGCACTTTCCCTGTAGGAGATACCGCAAGACGTTTCTGTAGATTGGGCACAGCGCTCTGCAGGGTGTTAGCAGAGACTTTCCCGGGACAGTGAAACCCTATGTCAGAGACACTGAGAAGAAGCCCCAATGTTCCCTCCAGGCACTTTCAGTGTGGGTGCCTTCTCCACGTGGTTCCTGGTTTCCCTGCAGCGCTGAAGAGAATGTTAGCAAAGAGGTAACCGGCACAGCGAAAACAGTACTCAAAGACAGGGAGAGCAAGCTCTCTCTTGGCACTTTGGATGTGGGACATACAGCGAGATGTTTGCTGCTTTTGCGTTTGGCTGTTGGGAGATTTACAGCACAAAGATATCTAGTTGATTTGAAGCAGTTCCGAGAAAGTCTAAACATAATCGCCACTTCTCCCTCCTGGCACTTTCCATGTGGGAGATATAGCAGGATGTATATTGGTTTTGAGGACAACTCAATGGACAGTGTAGGGAGAAAAGTTCCTGGCTCCTTCAATGCCGTTCCTGGAGACACTGCGATCAATGAGGGAGATATGTCAAGATGTGTGTTGGTTTTGAGGACGGCTCTCTGGAGAGTCTTAGCAAAGAGGTCACAGGGATAATCAGAGCAATTCTCAGAGACACTGAGAACAAGATGGACAGTTCCCTCCTGGCACTTTCCCTGTAGGAGATACCGCAAGACGTTTCTGTAGATTGGGCACAGCGCTCTGCAGGGTGTTAGCAGAGACTTTCCCGGGACAGTGAAACCCTATGTCAGAGACACTGAGAAGAAGCCCCAATGTTCCCTCCAGGCACTTTCAGTGTGGGTGCCTTCTCCACGTGGTTCCTGGTTTCCCTGCAGCGCTGAAGAGAATGTTAGCAAAGAGGTAACCGGCACAGCGAAAACAGTACTCAAAGACAGGGAGAGCAAGCTCTCTCTTGGCACTTTGGATGTGGGACATACAGCGAGATGTTTGCTGCTTTTGCGTTTGGCTGTTGGGAGATTTACAGCACAAAGATATCTAGTTGATTTGAAGCAGTTCCGAGAAAGTCTAAACATAATCGCCACTTCTCCCTCCTGGCACTTTCCATGTGGGAGATATAGCAGGATGTATATTGGTTTTGAGGACAACTCAATGGACAGTGTAGGGAGAAAAGTTCCTGGCTCCTTGAATGCCGTTCCTGGAGACACTGCGATCAATGTGGGAGATATGTCAAGATGTGTGTTGGTTTTGAGGACGGCTCTCTGGAGAGTCTTAGCAAAGAGGTCACAGGGATAATCAGAGCAATTCTCAGAGACACTGAGAACAAGATGGACAGTTCCCTCCTGGCACTTTCCCTGTAGGAGATACCGCAAGACGTTTCTGTAGATTGGGCACAGCGCTCTGCAGGGTGTTAGCAGAGACTTTCCCGGGACAGTGAAACCCTATGTCAGAGACACTGAGAAGAAGCCCCAATGTTCCCTCCAGGCACTTTCAGTGTGGGTGCCTTCTCCACGTGGTTCCTGGTTTCCCTGCAGCGCTGAAGAGAATGTTAGCAAAGAGGTAACCGGCACAGCGAAAACAGTACTCAAAGACAGGGAGAGCAAGCTCTCTCTTGGCACTTTGGATGTGGGACATACAGCGAGATGTTTGCTGCTTTTGCGTTTGGCTGTTGGGAGATTTACAGCACAAAGATATCTAGTTGATTTGAAGCAGTTCCGAGAAAGTCTAAACATAATCGCCACTTCTCCCTCCTGGCACTTTCCATGTGGGAGATATAGCAGGATGTATATTGGTTTTGAGGACAACTCAATGGACAGTGTAGGGAGAAAAGTTCCTGGCTCCTTCAATGCCGTTCCTGGAGACACTGCGATCAATGAGGGAGATATGTCAAGATGTGTGTTGGTTTTGAGGACGGCTCTCTGGAGAGTCTTAGCAAAGAGGTCACAGGGATAATCAGAGCAATTCTCAGAGACACTGAGAACAAGATGGACAGTTCCCTCCTGGCACTTTCCCTGTAGGAGATACCGCAAGACGTTTCTGTAGATTGGGCACAGCGCTCTGCAGGGTGTTAGCAGAGACTTTCCCGGGACAGTGAAACCCTATGTCAGAGACACTGAGAAGAAGCCCCAATGTTCCCTCCAGGCACTTTCAGTGTGGGTGCCTTCTCCACGTGGTTCCTGGTTTCCCTGCAGCGCTGAAGAGAATGTTAGCAAAGAGGTAACCGGGACAGTGAAAACAGTACTCAAAGACAGGGAGAGCAAGCTCTCTCTTGGCACTTTGGATGTGGGACATACAGCGAGATGTTTGCTGCTTTTGCGTTTGGCTGTTGGGAGATTTACAGCACAAAGATATCTAGTTGATTTGAAGCAGTTCCGAGAAAGTCTAAACATAATCGCCACTTCTCCCTCCTGGCACTTTCCATGTGGGAGATATAGCAGGATGTATATTGGTTTTGAGGACAACTCAATGGACAGTGTAGGGAGAAAAGTTCCTGGCTCCTTGAATGCCGTTCCTGGAGACACTGCGATCAATGTGGGAGATATGTCAAGATGTGTGTTGGTTTTGAGGACGGCTCTCTGGAGAGTCTTAGCAAAGAGGTCACAGGGATAATCAGAGCAATTCTCAGAGACACTGAGAACAAGATGGACAGTTCCCTCCTGGCACTTTCCCTGTAGGAGATACCGCAAGACGTTTCTGTAGATTGGGCACAGCGCTCTGCAGGGTGTTAGCAGAGACTTTCCCGGGACAGTGAAACCCTATGTCAGAGACACTGAGAAGAAGCCCCAATGTTCCCTCCAGGCACTTTCAGTGTGGGTGCCTTCTCCACGTGGTTCCTGGTTTCCCTGCAGCGCTGAAGAGAATGTTAGCAAAGAGGTAACCGGCACAGCGAAAACAGTACTCAAAGACAGGGAGAGCAAGCTCTCTCTTGGCACTTTGGATGTGGGACATACAGCGAGATGTTTGCTGCTTTTGCGTTTGGCTGTTGGGAGATTTACAGCACAAAGATATCTAGTTGATTTGAAGCAGTTCCGAGAAAGTCTAAACATAATCGCCACTTCTCCCTCCTGGCACTTTCCATGTGGGAGATATAGCAGGATGTATATTGGTTTTGAGGACAACTCAATGGACAGTGTAGGGAGAAAAGTTCCTGGCTCCTTGAATGCCGTTCCTGGAGACACTGCGATCAATGTGGGAGATATGTCAAGATGTGTGTTGGTTTTGAGGACGGCTCTCTGGAGAGTCTTAGCAAAGAGGTCACAGGGATAATCAGAGCAATTCTCAGAGACACTGAGAACAAGATGGACAGTTCCCTCCTGGCACTTTCCCTGTAGGAGATACCGCAAGACGTTTCTGTAGATTGGGCACAGCGCTCTGCAGGGTGTTAGCAGAGACTTTCCCGGGACAGTGAAACCCTATGTCAGAGACACTGAGAAGAAGCCCCAATGTTCCCTCCAGGCACTTTCAGTGTGGGTGCCTTCTCCACGTGGTTCCTGGTTTCCCTGCAGCGCTGAAGAGAATGTTAGCAAAGAGGTAACCGGGACAGTGAAAACAGTACTCAAAGACAGGGAGAGCAAGCTCTCTCTTGGCACTTTGGATGTGGGACATACAGCGAGATGTTTGCTGCTTTTGCGTTTGGCTGTTGGGAGATTTACAGCACAAAGATATCTAGTTGATTTGAAGCAGTTCCGAGAAAGTCTAAACATAATCGCCACTTCTCCCTCCTGGCACTTTCCATGTGGGAGATATAGCAGGATGTATATTGGTTTTGAGGACAACTCAATGGACAGTGTAGGGAGAAAAGTTCCTGGCTCCTTGAATGCCGTTCCTGGAGACACTGCGATCAATGAGGGAGATATGTCAAGATGTGTGTTGGTTTTGAGGACGGCTCTCTGGAGAGTCTTAGCAAAGAGGTCACAGGGATAATCAGAGCAATTCTCAGAGACACTGAGAACAAGCTCGACAATTCCCTCCTGGCACTTTCCCTGTAGGAGATACCGCAAGACGTTTCTGTAGATTGGGCACAGCGCTCTGCAGGGTGTTAGCAGAGACTTTCCCGGGACAGTGAAACCCTATGTCAGAGACACTGAGAAGAAGCCCCAATGTTCCCTCCAGGCACTTTCAGTGTGGGTGCCTTCTCCACGTGGTTCCTGGTTTCCCTGCAGCGCTGAAGAGAATGTTAGCAAAGAGGTAACCGGCACAGTGAAAACAGTACTCAAAGACAGGGAGAGCAAGCTCTCTCTTGGCACTTTGGATGTGGGACATACAGCGAGATGTTTGCTGCTTTTGCGTTTGGCTGTTGGGAGATTTACAGCACAAAGATATCTAGTTGATTTGAAGCAGTTCCGAGAAAGTCTAAACATAATCGCCACTTCTCCCTCCTGGCACTTTCCATGTGGGAGATATAGCAGGATGTATATTGGTTTTGAGGACAACTCAATGGACAGTGTAGGGAGAAAAGTTCCTGGCTCCTTGAATGCCGTTCCTGGAGACACTGCGATCAATGAGGGAGATATGTCAAGATGTGTGTTGGTTTTGAGGACGGCTCTCTGGAGAGTCTTAGCAAAGAGGTCACAGGGATAATCAGAGCAATTCTCAGAGACACTGAGAACAAGATGGACAGTTCCCTCCTGGCACTTTCCCTGTAGGAGATACCGCAAGACGTTTCTGTAGATTGGGCACAGCGCTCTGCAGGGTGTTAGCAGAGACTTTCCCGGGACAGTGAAACCCTATGTCAGAGACACTGAGAAGAAGCCCCAATGTTCCCTCCAGGCACTTTCAGTGTGGGTGCCTTCTCCACGTGGTTCCTGGTTTCCCTGCAGCGCTGAAGAGAATGTTAGCAAAGAGGTAACCGGCACAGCGAAAACAGTACTCAAAGACAGGGAGAGCAAGCTCTCTCTTGGCACTTTGGATGTGGGACATACAGCGAGATGTTTGCTGCTTTTGCGTTTGGCTGTTGGGAGATTTACAGCACAAAGATATCTAGTTGATTTGAAGCAGTTCCGAGAAAGTCTAAACATAATCGCCACTTCTCCCTCCTGGCACTTTCCATGTGGGAGATATAGCAGGATGTATATTGGTTTTGAGGACAACTCAATGGACAGTGTAGGGAGAAAAGTTCCTGGCTCCTTGAATGCCGTTCCTGGAGACACTGCGATCAATGTGGGAGATATGTCAAGATGTGTGTTGGTTTTGAGGACGGCTCTCTGGAGAGTCTTAGCAAAGAGGTCACAGGGATAATCAGAGCAATTCTCAGAGACACTGAGAACAAGATGGACAGTTCCCTCCTGGCACTTTCCCTGTAGGAGATACCGCAAGACGTTTCTGTAGATTGGGCACAGCGCTCTGCAGGGTGTTAGCAGAGACTTTCCCGGGACAGTGAAACCCTATGTCAGAGACACTGAGAAGAAGCCCCAATGTTCCCTCCAGGCACTTTCAGTGTGGGTGCCTTCTCCACGTGGTTCCTGGTTTCCCTGCAGCGCTGAAGAGAATGTTAGCAAAGAGGTAACCGGGACAGTGAAAACAGTACTCAAAGACAGGGAGAGCAAGCTCTCTCTTGGCACTTTGGATGTGGGACATACAGCGAGATGTTTGCTGCTTTTGCGTTTGGCTGTTGGGAGATTTACAGCACAAAGATATCTAGTTGATTTGAAGCAGTTCCGAGAAAGTCTAAACATAATCGCCACTTCTCCCTCCTGGCACTTTCCATGTGGGAGATATAGCAGGATGTATATTGGTTTTGAGGACAACTCAATGGACAGTGTAGGGAGAAAAGTTCCTGGCTCCTTGAATGCCGTTCCTGGAGACACTGCGATCAATGAGGGAGATATGTCAAGATGTGTGTTGGTTTTGAGGACGGCTCTCTGGAGAGTCTTAGCAAAGAGGTCACAGGGATAATCAGAGCAATTCTCAGAGACACTGAGAACAAGATGGACAGTTCCCTCCTGGCACTTTCCCTGTAGGAGATACCGCAAGACGTTTCTGTAGATTGGGCACAGCGCTCTGCAGGGTGTTAGCAGAGACTTTCCCGGGACAGTGAAACCCTATGTCAGAGACACTGAGAAGAAGCCCCAATGTTCCCTCCAGGCACTTTCAGTGTGGGTGCCTTCTCCACGTGGTTCCTGGTTTCCCTGCAGCGCTGAAGAGAATGTTAGCAAAGAGGTAACCGGGACAGTGAAAACAGTACTCAAAGACAGGGAGAGCAAGCTCTCTCTTGGCACTTTGGATGTGGGACATACAGCGAGATGTTTGCTGCTTTTGCGTTTGGCTGTTGGGAGATTTACAGCACAAAGATATCTAGTTGATTTGAAGCAGTTCCGAGAAAGTCTAAACATAATCGCCACTTCTCCCTCCTGGCACTTTCCATGTGGGAGATATAGCAGGATGTATATTGGTTTTGAGGACAACTCAATGGACAGTGTAGGGAGAAAAGTTCCTGGCTCCTTGAATGCCGTTCCTGGAGACACTGCGATCAATGAGGGAGATATGTCAAGATGTGTGTTGGTTTTGAGGACGGCTCTCTGGAGAGTCTTAGCAAAGAGGTCACAGGGATAATCAGAGCAATTCTCAGAGACACTGAGAACAAGATGGACAGTTCCCTCCTGGCACTTTCCCTGTAGGAGATACCGCAAGACGTTTCTGTAGATTGGGCACAGCGCTCTGCAGGGTGTTAGCAGAGACTTTCCCGGGACAGTGAAACCCTATGTCAGAGACACTGAGAAGAAGCCCCAATGTTCCCTCCAGGCACTTTCAGTGTGGGTGCCTTCTCCACGTGGTTCCTGGTTTCCCTGCAGCGCTGAAGAGAATGTTAGCAAAGAGGTAACCGGGACAGTGAAAACAGTACTCAAAGACAGGGAGAGCAAGCTCTCTCTTGGCACTTTGGATGTGGGACATACAGCGAGATGTTTGCTGCTTTTGCGTTTGGCTGTTGGGAGATTTACAGCACAAAGATATCTAGTTGATTTGAAGCAGTTCCGAGAAAGTCTAAACATAATCGCCACTTCTCCCTCCTGGCACTTTCCATGTGGGAGATATAGCAGGATGTATATTGGTTTTGAGGACAACTCAATGGACAGTGTAGGGAGAAAAGTTCCTGGCTCCTTGAATGCCGTTCCTGGAGACACTGCGATCAATGAGGGAGATATGTCAAGATGTGTGTTGGTTTTGAGGACGGCTCTCTGGAGAGTCTTAGCAAAGAGGTCACAGGGATAATCAGAGCAATTCTCAGAGACACTGAGAACAAGCTCGACAGTTCCCTCCTGGCACTTTCCCTGTAGGAGATACCGCAAGACGTTTCTGTAGATTGGGCACAGCGCTCTGCAGGGTGTTAGCAGAGACTTTCCCGGGACAGTGAAACCCTATGTCAGAGACACTGAGAAGAAGCCCCAATGTTCCCTCCAGGCACTTTCAGTGTGGGTGCCTTCTCCACGTGGTTCCTGGTTTCCCTGCAGCGCTGAAGAGAATGTTAGCAAAGAGGTAACCGGCACAGTGAAAACAGTACTCAAAGACAGGGAGAGCAAGCTCTCTCTTGGCACTTTGGATGTGGGACATACAGCGAGATGTTTGCTGCTTTTGCGTTTGGCTGTTGGGAGATTTACAGCACAAAGATATCTAGTTGATTTGAAGCAGTTCCGAGAAAGTCTAAACATAATCGCCACTTCTCCCTCCTGGCACTTTCCATGTGGGAGATATAGCAGGATGTATATTGGTTTTGAGGACAACTCAATGGACAGTGTAGGGAGAAAAGTTCCTGGCTCCTTGAATGCCGTTCCTGGAGACACTGCGATCAATGAGGGAGATATGTCAAGATGTGTGTTGGTTTTGAGGACGGCTCTCTGGAGAGTCTTAGCAAAGAGGTCACAGGGATAATCAGAGCAATTCTCAGAGACACTGAGAACAAGATGGACAGTTCCCTCCTGGCACTTTCCCTGTAGGAGATACCGCAAGACGTTTCTGTAGATTGGGCACAGCGCTCTGCAGGGTGTTAGCAGAGACTTTCCCGGGACAGTGAAACCCTATGTCAGAGACACTGAGAAGAAGCCCCAATGTTCCCTCCAGGCACTTTCAGTGTGGGTGCCTTCTCCACGTGGTTCCTGGTTTCCCTGCAGCGCTGAAGAGAATGTTAGCAAAGAGGTAACCGGGACAGTGAAAACAGTACTCAAAGACAGGGAGAGCAAGCTCTCTCTTGGCACTTTGGATGTGGGACATACAGCGAGATGTTTGCTGCTTTTGCGTTTGGCTGTTGGGAGATTTACAGCACAAAGATATCTAGTTGATTTGAAGCAGTTCCGAGAAAGTCTAAACATAATCGCCACTTCTCCCTCCTGGCACTTTCCATGTGGGAGATATAGCAGGATGTATATTGGTTTTGAGGACAACTCAATGGACAGTGTAGGGAGAAAAGTTCCTGGCTCCTTGAATGCCGTTCCTGGAGACACTGCGATCAATGAGGGAGATATGTCAAGATGTGTGTTGGTTTTGAGGACGGCTCTCTGGAGAGTCTTAGCAAAGAGGTCACAGGGATAATCAGAGCAATTCTCAGAGACACTGAGAACAAGATGGACAGTTCCCTCCTGGCACTTTCCCTGTAGGAGATACCGCAAGACGTTTCTGTAGATTGGGCACAGCGCTCTGCAGGGTGTTAGCAGAGACTTTCCCGGGACAGTGAAACCCTATGTCAGAGACACTGAGAAGAAGCCCCAATGTTCCCTCCAGGCACTTTCAGTGTGGGTGCCTTCTCCACGTGGTTCCTGGTTTCCCTGCAGCGCTGAAGAGAATGTTAGCAAAGAGGTAACCGGGACAGTGAAAACAGTACTCAAAGAGAGGGAGAGCAAGCTCTCTCTTGGCACTTTGGATGTGGGACATACAGCGAGATGTTTGCTGCTTTTGCGTTTGGCTGTTGGGAGATTTACAGCACAAAGATATCTAGTTGATTTGAAGCAGTTCCGAGAAAGTCTAAACATAATCGCCACTTCTCCCTCCTGGCACTTTCCATGTGGGAGATATAGCAGGATGTATATTGGTTTTGAGGACAACTCAATGGACAGTGTAGGGAGAAAAGTTCCTGGCTCCTTGAATGCCGTTCCTGGAGACACTGCGATCAATGTGGGAGATATGTCAAGATGTGTGTTGGTTTTGAGGACGGCTCTCTGGAGAGTCTTAGCAAAGAGGTCACAGGGATAATCAGAGCAATTCTCAGAGACACTGAGAACAAGATGGACAGTTCCCTCCTGGCACTTTCCCTGTAGGAGATACCGCAAGACGTTTCTGTAGATTGGGCACAGCGCTCTGCAGGGTGTTAGCAGAGACTTTCCCGGGACAGTGAAACCCTATGTCAGAGACACTGAGAAGAAGCCCCAATGTTCCCTCCAGGCACTTTCAGTGTGGGTGCCTTCTCCACGTGGTTCCTGGTTTCCCTGCAGCGCTGAAGAGAATGTTAGCAAAGAGGTAACCGGGACAGTGAAAACAGTACTCAAAGACAGGGAGAGCAAGCTCTCTCTTGGCACTTTGGATGTGGGACATACAGCGAGATGTTTGCTGCTTTTGCGTTTGGCTGTTGGGAGATTTACAGCACAAAGATATCTAGTTGATTTGAAGCAGTTCCGAGAAAGTCTAAACATAATCGCCACTTCTCCCTCCTGGCACTTTCCATGTGGGAGATATAGCAGGATGTATATTGGTTTTGAGGACAACTCAATGGACAGTGTAGGGAGAAAAGTTCCTGGCTCCTTGAATGCCGTTCCTGGAGACACTGCGATCAATGAGGGAGATATGTCAAGATGTGTGTTGGTTTTGAGGACGGCTCTCTGGAGAGTCTTAGCAAAGAGGTCACAGGGATAATCAGAGCAATTCTCAGAGACACTGAGAACAAGATGGACAGTTCCCTCCTGGCACTTTCCCTGTAGGAGATACCGCAAGACGTTTCTGTAGATTGGGCACAGCGCTCTGCAGGGTGTTAGCAGAGACTTTCCCGGGACAGTGAAACCCTATGTCAGAGACACTGAGAAGAAGCCCCAATGTTCCCTCCAGGCACTTTCAGTGTGGGTGCCTTCTCCACGTGGTTCCTGGTTTCCCTGCAGCGCTGAAGAGAATGTTAGCAAAGAGGTAACCGGGACAGTGAAAACAGTACTCAAAGACAGGGAGAGCAAGCTCTCTCTTGGCACTTTGGATGTGGGACATACAGCGAGATGTTTGCTGCTTTTGCGTTTGGCTGTTGGGAGATTTACAGCACAAAGATATCTAGTTGATTTGAAGCAGTTCCGAGAAAGTCTAAACATAATCGCCACTTCTCCCTCCTGGCACTTTCCATGTGGGAGATATAGCAGGATGTATATTGGTTTTGAGGACAACTCAATGGACAGTGTAGGGAGAAAAGTTCCTGGCTCCTTGAATGCCGTTCCTGGAGACACTGCGATCAATGAGGGAGATATGTCAAGATGTGTGTTGGTTTTGAGGACGGCTCTCTGGAGAGTCTTAGCAAAGAGGTCACAGGGATAATCAGAGCAATTCTCAGAGACACTGAGAACAAGATGGACAGTTCCCTCCTGGCACTTTCCCTGTAGGAGATACCGCAAGACGTTTCTGTAGATTGGGCACAGCGCTCTGCAGGGTGTTAGCAGAGACTTTCCCGGGACAGTGAAACCCTATGTCAGAGACACTGAGAAGAAGCCCCAATGTTCCCTCCAGGCACTTTCAGTGTGGGTGCCTTCTCCACGTGGTTCCTGGTTTCCCTGCAGCGCTGAAGAGAATGTTAGCAAAGAGGTAACCGGCACAGCGAAAACAGTACTCAAAGACAGGGAGAGCAAGCTCTCTCTTGGCACTTTGGATGTGGGACATACAGCGAGATGTTTGCTGCTTTTGCGTTTGGCTGTTGGGAGATTTACAGCACAAAGATATCTAGTTGATTTGAAGCAGTTCCGAGAAAGTCTAAACATAATCGCCACTTCTCCCTCCTGGCACTTTCCATGTGGGAGATATAGCAGGATGTATATTGGTTTTGAGGACAACTCAATGGACAGTGTAGGGAGAAAAGTTCCTGGCTCCTTGAATGCCGTTCCTGGAGACACTGCGATCAATGAGGGAGATATGTCAAGATGTGTGTTGGTTTTGAGGACGGCTCTCTGGAGAGTCTTAGCAAAGAGGTCACAGGGATAATCAGAGCAATTCTCAGAGACACTGAGAACAAGCTCGACAATTCCCTCCTGGCACTTTCCCTGTAGGAGATACCGCAAGACGTTTCTGTAGATTGGGCACAGCGCTCTGCAGGGTGTTAGCAGAGACTTTCCCGGGACAGTGAAACCCTATGTCAGAGACACTGAGAAGAAGCCCCAATGTTCCCTCCAGGCACTTTCAGTGTGGGTGCCTTCTCCACGTGGTTCCTGGTTTCCCTGCAGCGCTGAAGAGAATGTTAGCAAAGAGGTAACCGGCACAGCGAAAACAGTACTCAAAGACAGGGAGAGCAAGCTCTCTCTTGGCACTTTGGATGTGGGACATACAGCGAGATGTTTGCTGCTTTTGCGTTTGGCTGTTGGGAGATTTACAGCACAAAGATATCTAGTTGATTTGAAGCAGTTCCGAGAAAGTCTAAACATAATCGCCACTTCTCCCTCCTGGCACTTTCCATGTGGGAGATATAGCAGGATGTATATTGGTTTTGAGGACAACTCAATGGACAGTGTAGGGAGAAAAGTTCCTGGCTCCTTGAATGCCGTTCCTGGAGACACTGCGATCAATGTGGGAGATATGTCAAGATGTGTGTTTGTTTTGAGGACGGCTCTCTGGAGAGTCTTAGCAAAGAGGTCACAGGGATAATCAGAGCAATTCTCAGAGACACTGAGAACAAGATGGACAGTTCCCTCCTGGCACTTTCCCTGTAGGAGATACCGCAAGACATTTCTGTAGATTGGGCACAGCGCTCTGCAGGGTGTTAGCAGAGACTTTCCCGGGACAGTGAAACCCTATGTCAGAGACACTGAGAAGAAGCCCCAATGTTCCCTCCAGGCACTTTCAGTGTGGGTGCCTTCTCCACGTGGTTCCTGGTTTCCCTGCAGCGCTGAAGAGAATGTTAGCAAAGAGGTAACCGGCACAGCGAAAACAGTACTCAAAGAGAGGGAGAGCAAGCTCTCTCTTGGCACTTTGGATGTGGGACATACAGCGAGATGTTTGCTGCTTTTGCGTTTGGCTGTTGGGAGATTTACAGCACAAAGATATCTAGTTGATTTGAAGCAGTTCCGAGAAAGTCTAAACATAATCGCCACTTCTCCCTCCTGGCACTTTCCATGTGGGAGATATAGCAGGATGTATATTGGTTTTGAGGACAACTCAATGGACAGTGTAGGGAGAAAAGTTCCTGGCTCCTTGAATGCCGTTCCTGGAGACACTGCGATCAATGTGGGAGATATGTCAAGATGTGTGTTTGTTTTGAGGACGGCTCTCTGGAGAGTCTTAGCAAAGAGGTCACAGGGATAATCAGAGCAATTCTCAGAGACACTGAGAACAAGCTCGACAATTCCCTCCTGGCACTTTCCCTGTAGGAGATACCGCAAGACGTTTCTGTAGATTGGGCACAGCGCTCTGCAGGGTGTTAGCAGAGACTTTCCCGGGACAGTGAAACCCTATGTCAGAGACACTGAGAAGAAGCCCCAATGTTCCCTCCAGGCACTTTCAGTGTGGGTGCCTTCTCCACGTGGTTCCTGGTTTCCCTGCAGCGCTGAAGAGAATGTTAGCAAAGAGGTAACCGGCACAGCGAAAACAGTACTCAAAGACAGGGAGAGCAAGCTCTCTCTTGGCACTTTGGATGTGGGACATACAGCGAGATGTTTGCTGCTTTTGCGTTTGGCTGTTGGGAGATTTACAGCACAAAGATATCTAGTTGATTTGAAGCAGTTCCGAGAAAGTCTAAACATAATCGCCACTTCTCCCTCCTGGCACTTTCCATGTGGGAGATATAGCAGGATGTATATTGGTTTTGAGGACAACTCAATGGACAGTGTAGGGAGAAAAGTTCCTGGCTCCTTGAATGCCGTTCCTGGAGACACTGCGATCAATGTGGGAGATATGTCAAGATGTGTGTTGGTTTTGAGGACGGCTCTCTGGAGAGTCTTAGCAAAGAGGTCACAGGGATAATCAGAGCAATTCTCAGAGACACTGAGAACAAGCTCGACAATTCCCTCCTGGCACTTTCCCTGTAGGAGATACCGCAAGACGTTTCTGTAGATTGGGCACAGCGCTCTGCAGGGTGTTAGCAGAGACTTTCCCGGGACAGTGAAACCCTATGTCAGAGACACTGAGAAGAAGCCCCAATGTTCCCTCCAGGCACTTTCAGTGTGGGTGCCTTCTCCACGTGGTTCCTGGTTTCCCTGCAGCGCTGAAGAGAATGTTAGCAAAGAGGTAACCGGGACAGTGAAAACAGTACTCAAAGAGAGGGAGAGCAAGCTCTCTCTTGGCACTTTGGATGTGGGACATACAGCGAGATGTTTGCTGCTTTTGCGTTTGGCTGTTGGGAGATTTACAGCACAAAGATATCTAGTTGATTTGAAGCAGTTCCGAGAAAGTCTAAACATAATCGCCACTTCTCCCTCCTGGCACTTTCCATGTGGGAGATATAGCAGGATGTATATTGGTTTTGAGGACAACTCAATGGACAGTGTAGGGAGAAAAGTTCCTGGCTCCTTGAATGCCGTTCCTGGAGACACTGCGATCAATGTGGGAGATATGTCAAGATGTGTGTTGGTTTTGAGGACGGCTCTCTGGAGAGTCTTAGCAAAGAGGTCACAGGGATAATCAGAGCAATTCTCAGAGACACTGAGAACAAGCTCGACAATTCCCTCCTGGCACTTTCCCTGTAGGAGATACCGCAAGACGTTTCTGTAGATTGGGCACAGCGCTCTGCAGGGTGTTAGCAGAGACTTTCCCGGGACAGTGAAACCCTATGTCAGAGACACTGAGAAGAAGCCCCAATGTTCCCTCCAGGCACTTTCAGTGTGGGTGCCTTCTCCACGTGGTTCCTGGTTTCCCTGCAGCGCTGAAGAGAATGTTAGCAAAGAGGTAACCGGCACAGCGAAAACAGTACTCAAAGACAGGGAGAGCAAGCTCTCTCTTGGCACTTTGGATGTGGGACATACAGCGAGATGTTTGCTGCTTTTGCGTTTGGCTGTTGGGAGATTTACAGCACAAAGATATCTAGTTGATTTGAAGCAGTTCCGAGAAAGTCTAAACATAATCGCCACTTCTCCCTCCTGGCACTTTCCATGTGGGAGATATAGCAGGATGTATATTGGTTTTGAGGACAACTCAATGGACAGTGTAGGGAGAAAAGTTCCTGGCTCCTTGAATGCCGTTCCTGGAGACACTGCGATCAATGTGGGAGATATGTCAAGATGTGTGTTTGTTTTGAGGACGGCTCTCTGGAGAGTCTTAGCAAAGAGGTCACAGGGATAATCAGAGCAATTCTCAGAGACACTGAGAACAAGATGGACAGTTCCCTCCTGGCACTTTCCCTGTAGGAGATACCGCAAGACGTTTCTGTAGATTGGGCACAGCGCTCTGCAGGGTGTTAGCAGAGACTTTCCCGGGACAGTGAAACCCTATGTCAGAGACACTGAGAAGAAGCCCCAATGTTCCCTCCAGGCACTTTCAGTGTGGGTGCCTTCTCCACGTGGTTCCTGGTTTCCCTGCAGCGCTGAAGAGAATGTTAGCAAAGAGGTAACCAGCACAGCGAAAACAGTACTCAAAGACAGGGAGAGCAAGCTCTCTCTTGGCACTTTGGATGTGGGACATACAGCGAGATGTTTGCTGCTTTTGCGTTTGGCTGTTGGGAGATTTACAGCACAAAGATATCTAGTTGATTTGAAGCAGTTCCGAGAAAGTCTAAACATAATCGCCACTTCTCCCTCCTGGCACTTTCCATGTGGGAGATATAGCAGGATGTATATTGGTTTTGAGGACAACTCAATGGACAGTGTAGGGAGAAAAGTTCCTGGCTCCTTGAATGCCGTTCCTGGAGACACTGCGATCAATGTGGGAGATATGTCAAGATGTGTGTTGGTTTTGAGGACGGCTCTCTGGAGAGTCTTAGCAAAGAGGTCACAGGGATAATCAGAGCAATTCTCAGAGACACTGAGAACAAGCTCGACAATTCCCTCCTGGCACTTTCCCTGTAGGAGATACCGCAAGACGTTTCTGTAGATTGGGCACAGCGCTCTGCAGGGTGTTAGCAGAGACTTTCCCGGGACAGTGAAACCCTATGTCAGAGACACTGAGAAGAAGCCCCAATGTTCCCTCCAGGCAATTTCAGTGTGGGTGCCTTCTCCACGTGGTTCCTGGTTTCCCTGCAGCGCTGAAGAGAATGTTAGCAAAGAGGTAACCGGGACAGTGAAAACAGTACTCAAAGACAGGGAGAGCAAGCTCTCTCTTGGCACTTTGGATGTGGGACATACAGCGAGATGTTTGCTGCTTTTGCGTTTGGCTGTTGGGAGATTTACAGCACAAAGATATCTAGTTGATTTGAAGCAGTTCCGAGAAAGTCTAAACATAATCGCCACTTCTCCCTCCTGGCACTTTCCATGTGGGAGATATAGCAGGATGTATATTGGTTTTGAGGACAACTCAATGGACAGTGTAGGGAGAAAAGTTCCTGGCTCCTTGAATGCCGTTCCTGGAGACACTGCGATCAATGTGGGAGATATGTCAAGATGTGTGTTTGTTTTGAGGACGGCTCTCTGGAGAGTCTTAGCAAAGAGGTCACAGGGATAATCAGAGCAATTCTCAGAGACACTGAGAACAAGATGGACAATTCCCTCCTGGCACTTTCCCTGTAGGAGATACCGCAAGACATTTCTGTAGATTGGGCACAGCGCTCTGCAGGGTGTTAGCAGAGACTTTCCCGGGACAGTGAAACCCTATGTCAGAGACACTGAGAAGAAGCCCCAATGTTCCCTCCAGGCACTTTCAGTGTGGGTGCCTTCTCCACGTGGTTCCTGGTTTCCCTGCAGCGCTGAAGAGAATGTTAGCAAAGAGGTAACCGGCACAGCGAAAACAGTACTCAAAGACAGGGAGAGCAAGCTCTCTCTTGGCACTTTGGATGTGGGACATACAGCGAGATGTTTGCTGCTTTTGCGTTTGGCTGTTGGGAGATTTACAGCACAAAGATATCTAGTTGATTTGAAGCAGTTCCGAGAAAGTCTAAACATAATCGCCACTTCTCCCTCCTGGCACTTTCCATGTGGGAGATATAGCAGGATGTATATTGGTTTTGAGGACAACTCAATGGACAGTGTAGGGAGAAAAGTTCCTGGCTCCTTGAATGCCGTTCCTGGAGACACTGCGATCAATGTGGGAGATATGTCAAGATGTGTGTTTGTTTTGAGGACGGCTCTCTGGAGAGTCTTAGCAAAGAGGTCACAGGGATAATCAGAGCAATTCTCAGAGACACTGAGAACAAGCTCGACAATTCCCTCCTGGCACTTTCCCTGTAGGAGATACCGCAAGACGTTTCTGTAGATTGGGCACAGCGCTCTGCAGGGTGTTAGCAGAGACTTTCCCGGGACAGTGAAACCCTATGTCAGAGACACTGAGAAGAAGCCCCAATGTTCCCTCCAGGCACTTTCAGTGTGGGTGCCTTCTCCACGTGGTTCCTGGTTTCCCTGCAGCGCTGAAGAGAATGTTAGCAAAGAGGTAACCGGCACAGCGAAAACAGTACTCAAAGACAGGGAGAGCAAGCTCTCTCTTGGCACTTTGGATGTGGGACATACAGCGAGATGTTTGCTGCTTTTGCGTTTGGCTGTTGGGAGATTTACAGCACAAAGATATCTAGTTGATTTGAAGCAGTTCCGAGAAAGTCTAAACATAATCGCCACTTCTCCCTCCTGGCACTTTCCATGTGGGAGATATAGCAGGATGTATATTGGTTTTGAGGACAACTCAATGGACAGTGTAGGGAGAAAAGTTCCTGGCTCCTTGAATGCCGTTCCTGGAGACACTGCGATCAATGTGGGAGATATGTCAAGATGTGTGTTGGTTTTGAGGACGGCTCTCTGGAGAGTCTTAGCAAAGAGGTCACAGGGATAATCAGAGCAATTCTCAGAGACACTGAGAACAAGCTCGACAATTCCCTCCTGGCACTTTCCCTGTAGGAGATACCGCAAGACGTTTCTGTAGATTGGGCACAGCGCTCTGCAGGGTGTTAGCAGAGACTTTCCCGGGACAGTGAAACCCTATGTCAGAGACACTGAGAAGAAGCCCCAATGTTCCCTCCAGGCACTTTCAGTGTGGGTGCCTTCTCCACGTGGTTCCTGGTTTCCCTGCAGCGCTGAAGAGAATGTTAGCAAAGAGGTAACCGGGACAGCGAAAACAGTACTCAAAGACAGGGAGAGCAAGCTCTCTCTTGGCACTTTGGATGTGGGACATACAGCGAGATGTTTGCTGCTTTTGCGTTTGGCTGTTGGGAGATTTACAGCACAAAGATATCTAGTTGATTTGAAGCAGTTCCGAGAAAGTCTAAACATAATCGCCACTTCTCCCTCCTGGCACTTTCCATGTGGGAGATATAGCAGGATGTATATTGGTTTTGAGGACAACTCAATGGACAGTGTAGGGAGAAAAGTTCCTGGCTCCTTGAATGCCGTTCCTGGAGACACTGCGATCAATGAGGGAGATATGTCAAGATGTGTGTTGGTTTTGAGGACGGCTCTCTGGAGAGTCTTAGCAAAGAGGTCACAGGGATAATCAGAGCAATTCTCAGAGACACTGAGAACAAGATGGACAGTTCCCTCCTGGCACTTTCCCTGTAGGAGATACCGCAAGACGTTTCTGTAGATTGGGCACAGCGCTCTGCAGGGTGTTAGCAGAGACTTTCCCGGGACAGTGAAACCCTATGTCAGAGACACTGAGAAGAAGCCCCAATGTTCCCTCCAGGCACTTTCAGTGTGGGTGCCTTCTCCACGTGGTTCCTGGTTTCCCTGCAGCGCTGAAGAGAATGTTAGCAAAGAGGTAACCGGGACAGTGAAAACAGTACTCAAAGACAGGGAGAGCAAGCTCTCTCTTGGCACTTTGGATGTGGGACATACAGCGAGATGTTTGCTGCTTTTGCGTTTGGCTGTTGGGAGATTTACAGCACAAAGATATCTAGTTGATTTGAAGCAGTTCCGAGAAAGTCTAAACATAATCGCCACTTCTCCCTCCTGGCACTTTCCATGTGGGAGATATAGCAGGATGTATCTTGGTTTTGAGGACAACTCAATGGACAGTGTAGGGAGAAAAGTTCCTGGCTCCTTGAATGCCGTTCCTGGAGACACTGCGATCAATGTGGGAGATATGTCAAGATGTGTGTTTGTTTTGAGGACGGCTCTCTGGAGAGTCTTAGCAAAGAGGTCACAGGGATAATCAGAGCAATTCTCAGAGACACTGAGAACAAGATGGACAATTCCCTCCTGGCACTTTCCCTGTAGGAGATACCGCAAGACATTTCTGTAGATTGGGCACAGCGCTCTGCAGGGTGTTAGCAGAGACTTTCCCGGGACAGTGAAACCCTATGTCAGAGACACTGAGAAGAAGCCCCAATGTTCCCTCCAGGCACTTTCAGTGTGGGTGCCTTCTCCACGTGGTTCCTGGTTTCCCTGCAGCGCTGAAGAGAATGTTAGCAAAGAGGTAACCGGCACAGCGAAAACAGTACTCAAAGACAGGGAGAGCAAGCTCTCTCTTGGCACTTTGGATGTGGGACATACAGCGAGATGTTTGCTGCTTTTGCGTTTGGCTGTTGGGAGATTTACAGCACAAAGATATCTAGTTGATTTGAAGCAGTTCCGAGAAAGTCTAAACATAATCGCCACTTCTCCCTCCTGGCACTTTCCATGTGGGAGATATAGCAGGATGTATATTGGTTTTGAGGACAACTCAATGGACAGTGTAGGGAGAAAAGTTCCTGGCTCCTTGAATGCCGTTCCTGGAGACACTGCGATCAATGTGGGAGATATGTCAAGATGTGTGTTTGTTTTGAGGACGGCTCTCTGGAGAGTCTTAGCAAAGAGGTCACAGGGATAATCAGAGCAATTCTCAGAGACACTGAGAACAAGCTCGACAATTCCCTCCTGGCACTTTCCCTGTAGGAGATACCGCAAGACGTTTCTGTAGATTGGGCACAGCGCTCTGCAGGGTGTTAGCAGAGACTTTCCCGGGACAGTGAAACCCTATGTCAGAGACACTGAGAAGAAGCCCCAATGTTCCCTCCAGGCACTTTCAGTGTGGGTGCCTTCTCCACGTGGTTCCTGGTTTCCCTGCAGCGCTGAAGAGAATGTTAGCAAAGAGGTAACCGGCACAGCGAAAACAGTACTCAAAGACAGGGAGAGCAAGCTCTCTCTTGGCACTTTGGATGTGGGACATACAGCGAGATGTTTGCTGCTTTTGCGTTTGGCTGTTGGGAGATTTACAGCACAAAGATATCTAGTTGATTTGAAGCAGTTCCGAGAAAGTCTAAACATAATCGCCACTTCTCCCTCCTGGCACTTTCCATGTGGGAGATATAGCAGGATGTATATTGGTTTTGAGGACAACTCAATGGACAGTGTAGGGAGAAAAGTTCCTGGCTCCTTGAATGCCGTTCCTGGAGACACTGCGATCAATGTGGGAGATATGTCAAGATGTGTGTTGGTTTTGAGGACGGCTCTCTGGAGAGTCTTAGCAAAGAGGTCACAGGGATAATCAGAGCAATTCTCAGAGACACTGAGAACAAGCTCGACAATTCCCTCCTGGCACTTTCCCTGTAGGAGATACCGCAAGACGTTTCTGTAGATTGGGCACAGCGCTCTGCAGGGTGTTAGCAGAGACTTTCCCGGGACAGTGAAACCCTATGTCAGAGACACTGAGAAGAAGCCCCAATGTTCCCTCCAGGCACTTTCAGTGTGGGTGCCTTCTCCACGTGGTTCCTGGTTTCCCTGCAGCGCTGAAGAGAATGTTAGCAAAGAGGTAACCGGCACAGCGAAAACAGTACTCAAAGACAGGGAGAGCAAGCTCTCTCTTGGCACTTTGGATGTGGGACATACAGCGAGATGTTTGCTGCTTTTGCGTTTGGCTGTTGGGAGATTTACAGCACAAAGATATCTAGTTGATTTGAAGCAGTTCCGAGAAAGTCTAAACATAATCGCCACTTCTCCCTCCTGGCACTTTCCATGTGGGAGATATAGCAGGATGTATATTGGTTTTGAGGACAACTCAATGGACAGTGTAGGGAGAAAAGTTCCTGGCTCCTTGAATGCCGTTCCTGGAGACACTGCGATCAATGTGGGAGATATGTCAAGATGTGTGTTGGTTTTGAGGACGGCTCTCTGGAGAGTCTTAGCAAAGAGGTCACAGGGATAATCAGAGCAATTCTCAGAGACACTGAGAACAAGCTCGACAATTCCCTCCTGGCACTTTCCCTGTAGGAGATACCGCAAGACGTTTCTGTAGATTGGGCACAGCGCTCTGCAGGGTGTTAGCAGAGACTTTCCCGGGACAGTGAAACCCTATGTCAGAGACACTGAGAAGAAGCCCCAATGTTCCCTCCAGGCACTTTCAGTGTGGGTGCCTTCTCCACGTGGTTCCTGGTTTCCCTGCAGCGCTGAAGAGAATGTTAGCAAAGAGGTAACCGGCACAGCGAAAACAGTACTCAAAGACAGGGAGAGCAAGCTCTCTCTTGGCACTTTGGATGTGGGACATACAGCGAGATGTTTGCTGCTTTTGCGTTTGGCTGTTGGGAGATTTACAGCACAAAGATATCTAGTTGATTTGAAGCAGTTCCGAGAAAGTCTAAACATAATCGCCACTTCTCCCTCCTGGCACTTTCCATGTGGGAGATATAGCAGGATGTATATTGGTTTTGAGGACAACTCAATGGACAGTGTAGGGAGAAAAGTTCCTGGCTCCTTGAATGCCGTTCCTGGAGACACTGCGATCAATGAGGGAGATATGTCAAGATGTGTGTTGGTTTTGAGGACGGCTCTCTGGAGAGTCTTAGCAAAGAGGTCACAGGGATAATCAGAGCAATTCTCAGAGACACTGAGAACAAGATGGACAGTTCCCTCCTGGCACTTTCCCTGTAGGAGATACCGCAAGACGTTTCTGTAGATTGGGCACAGCGCTCTGCAGGGTGTTAGCAGAGACTTTCCCGGGACAGTGAAACCCTATGTCAGAGACACTGAGAAGAAGCCCCAATGTTCCCTCCAGGCACTTTCAGTGTGGGTGCCTTCTCCACGTGGTTCCTGGTTTCCCTGCAGCGCTGAAGAGAATGTTAGCAAAGAGGTAACCGGGACAGTGAAAACAGTACTCAAAGACAGGGAGAGCAAGCTCTCTCTTGGCACTTTGGATGTGGGACATACAGCGAGATGTTTGCTGCTTTTGCGTTTGGCTGTTGGGAGATTTACAGCACAAAGATATCTAGTTGATTTGAAGCAGTTCCGAGAAAGTCTAAACATAATCGCCACTTCTCCCTCCTGGCACTTTCCATGTGGGAGATATAGCAGGATGTATATTGGTTTTGAGGACAACTCAATGGACAGTGTAGGGAGAAAAGTTCCTGGCTCCTTGAATGCCGTTCCTGGAGACACTGCGATCAATGTGGGAGATATGTCAAGATGTGTGTTTGTTTTGAGGACGGCTCTCTGGAGAGTCTTAGCAAAGAGGTCACAGGGATAATCAGAGCAATTCTCAGAGACACTGAGAACAAGATGGACAATTCCCTCCTGGCACTTTCCCTGTAGGAGATACCGCAAGACATTTCTGTAGATTGGGCACAGCGCTCTGCAGGGTGTTAGCAGAGACTTTCCCGGGACAGTGAAACCCTATGTCAGAGACACTGAGAAGAAGCCCCAATGTTCCCTCCAGGCACTTTCAGTGTGGGTGCCTTCTCCACGTGGTTCCTGGTTTCCCTGCAGCGCTGAAGAGAATGTTAGCAAAGAGGTAACCGGCACAGCGAAAACAGTACTCAAAGACAGGGAGAGCAAGCTCTCTCTTGGCACTTTGGATGTGGGACATACAGCGAGATGTTTGCTGCTTTTGCGTTTGGCTGTTGGGAGATTTACAGCACAAAGATATCTAGTTGATTTGAAGCAGTTCCGAGAAAGTCTAAACATAATCGCCACTTCTCCCTCCTGGCACTTTCCATGTGGGAGATATAGCAGGATGTATATTGGTTTTGAGGACAACTCAATGGACAGTGTAGGGAGAAAAGTTCCTGGCTCCTTGAATGCCGTTCCTGGAGACACTGCGATCAATGTGGGAGATATGTCAAGATGTGTGTTTGTTTTGAGGACGGCTCTCTGGAGAGTCTTAGCAAAGAGGTCACAGGGATAATCAGAGCAATTCTCAGAGACACTGAGAACAAGCTCGACAATTCCCTCCTGGCACTTTCCCTGTAGGAGATACCGCAAGACGTTTCTGTAGATTGGGCACAGCGCTCTGCAGGGTGTTAGCAGAGACTTTCCCGGGACAGTGAAACCCTATGTCAGAGACACTGAGAAGAAGCCCCAATGTTCCCTCCAGGCACTTTCAGTGTGGGTGCCTTCTCCACGTGGTTCCTGGTTTCCCTGCAGCGCTGAAGAGAATGTTAGCAAAGAGGTAACCGGCACAGCGAAAACAGTACTCAAAGACAGGGAGAGCAAGCTCTCTCTTGGCACTTTGGATGTGGGACATACAGCGAGATGTTTGCTGCTTTTGCGTTTGGCTGTTGGGAGATTTACAGCACAAAGATATCTAGTTGATTTGAAGCAGTTCCGAGAAAGTCTAAACATAATCGCCACTTCTCCCTCCTGGCACTTTCCATGTGGGAGATATAGCAGGATGTATCTTGGTTTTGAGGACAACTCAATGGACAGTGTAGGGAGAAAAGGTCCTGGCTCCTTGAATGCCGTTCCTGGAGACACTGCGATCAATGTGGGAGATATGTCAAGATGTGTGTTGGTTTTGAGGACGGCTCTCTGGAGAGTCTTAGCAAAGAGGTCACAGGGATAATCAGAGCAATTCTCAGAGACACTGAGAACAAGCTCGACAATTCCCTCCTGGCACTTTCCCTGTAGGAGATACCGCAAGACGTTTCTGTAGATTGGGCACAGCGCTCTGCAGGGTGTTAGCAGAGACTTTCCCGGGACAGTGAAACCCTATGTCAGAGACACTGAGAAGAAGCCCCAATGTTCCCTCCAGGCACTTTCAGTGTGGGTGCCTTCTCCACGTGGTTCCTGGTTTCCCTGCAGCGCTGAAGAGAATGTTAGCAAAGAGGTAACCGGCACAGCGAAAACAGTACTCAAAGACAGGGAGAGCAAGCTCTCTCTTGGCACTTTGGATGTGGGACATACAGCGAGATGTTTGCTGCTTTTGCGTTTGGCTGTTGGGAGATTTACAGCACAAAGATATCTAGTTGATTTGAAGCAGTTCCGAGAAAGTCTAAACATAATCGCCACTTCTCCCTCCTGGCACTTTCCATGTGGGAGATATAGCAGGATGTATATTGGTTTTGAGGACAACTCAATGGACAGTGTAGGGAGAAAAGTTCCTGGCTCCTTGAATGCCGTTCCTGGAGACACTGCGATCAATGTGGGAGATATGTCAAGATGTGTGTTGGTTTTGAGGACGGCTCTCTGGAGAGTCTTAGCAAAGAGGTCACAGGGATAATCAGAGCAATTCTCAGAGACACTGAGAACAAGCTCGACAATTCCCTCCTGGCACTTTCCCTGTAGGAGATACCGCAAGACGTTTCTGTAGATTGGGCACAGCGCTCTGCAGGGTGTTAGCAGAGACTTTCCCGGGACAGTGAAACCCTATGTCAGAGACACTGAGAAGAAGCCCCAATGTTCCCTCCAGGCACTTTCAGTGTGGGTGCCTTCTCCACGTGGTTCCTGGTTTCCCTGCAGCGCTGAAGAGAATGTTAGCAAAGAGGTAACCGGCACAGCGAAAACAGTACTCAAAGACAGGGAGAGCAAGCTCTCTCTTGGCACTTTGGATGTGGGACATACAGCGAGATGTTTGCTGCTTTTGCGTTTGGCTGTTGGGAGATTTACAGCACAAAGATATCTAGTTGATTTGAAGCAGTTCCGAGAAAGTCTAAACATAATCGCCACTTCTCCCTCCTGGCACTTTCCATGTGGGAGATATAGCAGGATGTATATTGGTTTTGAGGACAACTCAATGGACAGTGTAGGGAGAAAAGTTCCTGGCTCCTTGAATGCCGTTCCTGGAGACACTGCGATCAATGTGGGAGATATGTCAAGATGTGTGTTGGTTTTGAGGACGGCTCTCTGGAGAGTCTTAGCAAAGAGGTCACAGGGATAATCAGAGCAATTCTCAGAGACACTGAGAACAAGATGGACAGTTCCCTCCTGGCACTTTCCCTGTAGGAGATACCGCAAGACGTTTCTGTAGATTGGGCACAGCGCTCTGCAGGGTGTTAGCAGAGACTTTCCCGGGACAGTGAAACCCTATGTCAGAGACACTGAGAAGAAGCCCCAATGTTCCCTCCAGGCACTTTCAGTGTGGGTGCCTTCTCCACGTGGTTCCTGGTTTCCCTGCAGCGCTGAAGAGAATGTTAGCAAAGAGGTAACCGGGACAGTGAAAACAGTACTCAAAGACAGGGAGAGCAAGCTCTCTCTTGGCACTTTGGATGTGGGACATACAGCGAGATGTTTGCTGCTTTTGCGTTTGGCTGTTGGGAGATTTACAGCACAAAGATATCTAGTTGATTTGAAGCAGTTCCGAGAAAGTCTAAACATAATCGCCACTTCTCCCTCCTGGCACTTTCCATGTGGGAGATATAGCAGGATGTATATTGGTTTTGAGGACAACTCAATGGACAGTGTAGGGAGAAAAGTTCCTGGCTCCTTGAATGCCGTTCCTGGAGACACTGCGATCAATGTGGGAGATATGTCAAGATGTGTGTTTGTTTTGAGGACGGCTCTCTGGAGAGTCTTAGCAAAGAGGTCACAGGGATAATCAGAGCAATTCTCAGAGACACTGACAACAAGATGGACAATTCCCTCCTGGCACTTTCCCTGTAGGAGATACCGCAAGACATTTCTGTAGATTGGGCACAGCGCTCTGCAGGGTGTTAGCAGAGACTTTCCCGGGACAGTGAAACCCTATGTCAGAGACACTGAGAAGAAGCCCCAATGTTCCCTCCAGGCACTTTCAGTGTGGGTGCCTTCTCCACGTGGTTCCTGGTTTCCCTGCAGCGCTGAAGAGAATGTTAGCAAAGAGGTAACCGGCACAGCGAAAACAGTACTCAAAGACAGGGAGAGCAAGCTCTCTCTTGGCACTTTGGATGTGGGACATACAGCGAGATGTTTGCTGCTTTTGCGTTTGGCTGTTGGGAGATTTACAGCACAAAGATATCTAGTTGATTTGAAGCAGTTCCGAGAAAGTCTAAACATAATCGCCACTTCTCCCTCCTGGCACTTTCCATGTGGGAGATATAGCAGGATGTATATTGGTTTTGAGGACAACTCAATGGACAGTGTAGGGAGAAAAGTTCCTGGCTCCTTGAATGCCGTTCCTGGAGACACTGCGATCAATGTGGGAGATATGTCAAGATGTGTGTTTGTTTTGAGGACGGCTCTCTGGAGAGTCTTAGCAAAGAGGTCACAGGGATAATCAGAGCAATTCTCAGAGACACTGAGAACAAGCTCGACAATTCCCTCCTGGCACTTTCCCTGTAGGAGATACCGCAAGACGTTTCTGTAGATTGGGCACAGCGCTCTGCAGGGTGTTAGCAGAGACTTTCCCGGGACAGTGAAACCCTATGTCAGAGACACTGAGAAGAAGCCCCAATGTTCCCTCCAGGCACTTTCAGTGTGGGTGCCTTCTCCACGTGGTTCCTGGTTTCCCTGCAGCGCTGAAGAGAATGTTAGCAAAGAGGTAACCGGCACAGCGAAAACAGTACTCAAAGACAGGGAGAGCAAGCTCTCTCTTGGCACTTTGGATGTGGGACATACAGCGAGATGTTTGCTGCTTTTGCGTTTGGCTGTTGGGAGATTTACAGCACAAAGATATCTAGTTGATTTGAAGCAGTTCCGAGAAAGTCTAAACATAATCGCCACTTCTCCCTCCTGGCACTTTCCATGTGGGAGATATAGCAGGATGTATATTGGTTTTGAGGACAACTCAATGGACAGTGTAGGGAGAAAAGTTCCTGGCTCCTTGAATGCCGTTCCTGGAGACACTGCGATCAATGTGGGAGATATGTCAAGATGTGTGTTGGTTTTGAGGACGGCTCTCTGGAGAGTCTTAGCAAAGAGGTCACAGGGATAATCAGAGCAATTCTCAGAGACACTGAGAACAAGATGGACAATTCCCTCCTGGCACTTTCCCTGTAGGAGATACCGCAAGACGTTTCTGTAGATTGGGCACAGCGCTCTGCAGGGTGTTAGCAGAGACTTTCCCGGGACAGTGAAACCCTATGTCAGAGACACTGAGAAGAAGCCCCAATGTTCCCTCCAGGCACTTTCAGTGTGGGTGCCTTCTCCACGTGGTTCCTGGTTTCCCTGCAGCGCTGAAGAGAATGTTAGCAAAGAGGTAACCGGCACAGCGAAAACAGTACTCAAAGACAGGGAGAGCAAGCTCTCTCTTGGCACTTTGGATGTGGGACATACAGCGAGATGTTTGCTGCTTTTGCGTTTGGCTGTTGGGAGATTTACAGCACAAAGATATCTAGTTGATTTGAAGCAGTTCCGAGAAAGTCTAAACATAATCGCCACTTCTCCCTCCTGGCACTTTCCATGTGGGAGATATAGCAGGATGTATATTGGTTTTGAGGACAACTCAATGGACAGTGTAGGGAGAAAAGTTCCTGGCTCCTTGAATGCCGTTCCTGGAGACACTGCGATCAATGTGGGAGATATGTCAAGATGTGTGTTTGTTTTGAGGACGGCTCTCTGGAGAGTCTTAGCAAAGAGGTCACAGGGATAATCAGAGCAATTCTCAGAGACACTGAGAACAAGATGGACAGTTCCCTCCTGGCACTTTCCCTGTAGGAGATACCGCAAGACGTTTCTGTAGATTGGGCACAGCGCTCTGCAGGGTGTTAGCAGAGACTTTCCCGGGACAGTGAAACCCTATGTCAGAGACACTGAGAAGAAGCCCCAATGTTCCCTCCAGGCACTTTCAGTGTGGGTGCCTTCTCCACGTGGTTCCTGGTTTCCCTGCAGCGCTGAAGAGAATGTTAGCAAAGAGGTAACCGGTACAGCGAAAACAGTACTCAAAGAGAGGGAGAGCAAGCTCTCTCTTGGCACTTTGGATGTGGGACATACAGCGAGATGTTTGCTGCTTTTGCGTTTGGCTGTTGGGAGATTTACAGCACAAAGATATCTAGTTGATTTGAAGCAGTTCCGAGAAAGTCTAAACATAATCGCCACTTCTCCCTCCTGGCACTTTCCATGTGGGAGATATAGCAGGATGTATATTGGTTTTGAGGACAACTCAATGGACAGTGTAGGGAGAAAAGTTCCTGGCTCCTTGAATGCCGTTCCTGGAGACACTGCGATCAATGCGGGAGATATGTCAAGATGTGTGTTGGTTTTGAGGACGGCTCTCTGGAGAGTCTTAGCAAAGAGGTCACAGGGATAATCAGAGCAATTCTCAGAGACACTGAGAACAAGATGGACAGTTCCCTCCTGGCACTTTCCCTGTAGGAGATACCGCAAGACGTTTCTGTAGATTGGGCACAGCGCTCTGCAGGGTGTTAGCAGAGACTTTCCCGGGACAGTGAAACCCTATGTCAGAGACACTGAGAAGAAGCCCCAATGTTCCCTCCAGGCACTTTCAGTGTGGGTGCCTTCTCCACGTGGTTCCTGGTTTCCCTGCAGCGCTGAAGAGAATGTTAGCAAAGAGGTAACCGGCACAGCGAAAACAGTACTCAAAGACAGGGAGAGCAAGCTCTCTCTTGGCACTTTGGATGTGGGACATACAGCGAGATGTTTGCTGCTTTTGCGTTTGGCTGTTGGGAGATTTACAGCACAAAGATATCTAGTTGATTTGAAGCAGTTCCGAGAAAGTCTAAACATAATCGCCACTTCTCCCTCCTGGCACTTTCCATGTGGGAGATATAGCAGGATGTATATTGGTTTTGAGGACAACTCAATGGACAGTGTAGGGAGAAAAGTTCCTGGCTCCTTGAATGCCGTTCCTGGAGACACTGCGATCAATGTGGGAGATATGTCAAGATGTGTGTTGGTTTTGAGGACGGCTCTCTGGAGAGTCTTAGCAAAGAGGTCACAGGGATAATCAGAGCAATTCTCAGAGACACTGAGAACAAGATGGACAGTTCCCTCCTGGCACTTTCCCTGTAGGAGATACCGCAAGACGTTTCTGTAGATTGGGCACAGCGCTCTGCAGGGTGTTAGCAGAGACTTTCCCGGGACAGTGAAACCCTATGTCAGAGACACTGAGAAGAAGCCCCAATGTTCCCTCCAGGCACTTTCAGTGTGGGTGCCTTCTCCACGTGGTTCCTGGTTTCCCTGCAGCGCTGAAGAGAATGTTAGCAAAGAGGTAACCGGCACAGCGAAAACAGTACTCAAAGACAGGGAGAGCAAGCTCTCTCTTGGCACTTTGGATGTGGGACATACAGCGAGATGTTTGCTGCTTTTGCGTTTGGCTGTTGGGAGATTTACAGCACAAAGATATCTAGTTGATTTGAAGCAGTTCCGAGAAAGTCTAAACATAATCGCCACTTCTCCCTCCTGGCACTTTCCATGTGGGAGATATAGCAGGATGTATATTGGTTTTGAGGACAACTCAATGGACAGTGTAGGGAGAAAAGTTCCTGGCTCCTTGAATGCCGTTCCTGGAGACACTGCGATCAATGTGGGAGATATGTCAAGATGTGTGTTTGTTTTGAGGACGGCTCTCTGGAGAGTCTTAGCAAAGAGGTCACAGGGATAATCAGAGCAATTCTCAGAGACACTGAGAACAAGATGGACAGTTCCCTCCTGGCACTTTCCCTGTAGGAGATACCGCAAGACGTTTCTGTAGATTGGGCACAGCGCTCTGCAGGGTGTTAGCAGAGACTTTCCCGGGACAGTGAAACCCTATGTCAGAGACACTGAGATGAAGCCCCAATGTTCCCTCCAGGCACTTTCAGTGTGGGTGCCTTCTCCACGTGGTTCCTGGTTTCCCTGCAGCGCTGAAGAGAATGTTAGCAAAGAGGTAACCGGGACAGCGAAAACAGTACTCAAAAGACAGGGAGAGCAAGCTCTCTCTTGGCACTTTGGATGTGGGACATACAGCGAGATGTTTGCTGCTTTTGCGTTTGGCTGTTGGGAGATTTACAGCACAAAGATATCTAGTTGATTTGAAGCAGTTCCGAGAAAGTCTAAACATAATCGCCACTTCTCCCTCCTGGCACTTTCCATGTGGGAGATATAGCAGGATGTATATTGGTTTTGAGGACAACTCAATGGACAGTGTAGGGAGAAAAGTTCCTGGCTCCTTGAATGCCGTTCCTGGAGACACTGCGATCAATGAGGGAGATATGTCAAGATGTGTGTTGGTTTTGAGGACGGCTCTCTGGAGAGTCTTAGCAAAGAGGTCACAGGGATAATCAGAGCAATTCTCAGAGACACTGAGAACAAGCTCGACAATTCCCTCCTGGCACTTTCCCTGTAGGAGATACCGCAAGACGTTTCTGTAGATTGGGCACAGCGCTCTGCAGGGTGTTAGCAGAGACTTTCCCGGGACAGTGAAACCCTATGTCAGAGACACTGAGAAGAAGCCCCAATGTTCCCTCCAGGCACTTTCAGTGTGGGTGCCTTCTCCACGTGGTTCCTGGTTTCCCTGCAGCGCTGAAGAGAATGTTAGCAAAGAGGTAACCGGCACAGCGAAAACAGTACTCAAAGACAGGGAGAGCAAGCTCTCTCTTGGCACTTTGGATGTGGGACATACAGCGAGATGTTTGCTGCTTTTGCGTTTGGCTGTTGGGAGATTTACAGCACAAAGATATCTAGTTGATTTGAAGCAGTTCCGAGGAAGTCTAAACATAATCCCCACTTCTCCCTCCTGGCACTTTCCATGTGGGAGATATAGCAGGATGTATATTGGTTTTGAGGACAACTCAATGGACAGTGTAGGGAGAAAAGTTCCTGGCTCCTTGAATGCCGTTCCTGGAGACACTGCGATCAATGAGGGAGATATGTCAAGATGTGTGTTGGTTTTGAGGACGGCTCTCTGGAGAGTCTTAGCAAAGAGGTCACAGGGATAATCAGAGCAATTCTCAGAGACACTGAGAACAAGCTCGACAATTCCCTCCTGGCACTTTCCCTGTAGGAGATACCGCAAGACGTTTCTGTAGATTGGGCACAGCGCTCTGCAGGGTGTTAGCAGAGACTTTCCCGGGACAGTGAAACCCTATGTCAGAGACACTGAGAAGAAGCCCCAATGTTCCCTCCAGGCACTTTCAGTGTGGGTGCCTTCTCCACGTGGTTCCTGGTTTCCCTGCAGCGCTGAAGAGAATGTTAGCAAAGAGGTAACCGGCACAGCGAAAACAGTACTCAAAGAGAGGGAGAGCAAGCTCTCTCTTGGCACTTTGGATGTGGGACATACAGCGAGATGTTTGCTGCTTTTGCGTTTGGCTGTTGGGAGATTTACAGCACAAAGATATCTAGTTGATTTGAAGCAGTTCCGAGAAAGTCTAAACATAATCGCCACTTCTCCCTCCTGGCACTTTCCATGTGGGAGATATAGCAGGATGTATATTGGTTTTGAGGACAACTCAATGGACAGTGTAGGGAGAAAAGTTCCTGGCTCCTTGAATGCCGTTCCTGGAGACACTGCGATCAATGTGGGAGATATGTCAAGATGTGTGTTGGTTTTGAGGACGGCTCTCTGGAGAGTCTTAGCAAAGAGGTCACAGGGATAATCAGAGCAATTCTCAGAGACACTGAGAACAAGATGGACAGTTCCCTCCTGGCACTTTCCCTGTAGGAGATACCGCAAGACGTTTCTGTAGATTGGGCACAGCGCTCTGCAGGGTGTTAGCAGAGACTTTCCCGGGACAGTGAAACCCTATGTCAGAGACACTGAGAAGAAGCCCCAATGTTCCCTCCAGGCACTTTCAGTGTGGGTGCCTTCTCCACGTGGTTCCTGGTTTCCCTGCAGCGCTGAAGAGAATGTTAGCAAAGAGGTAACCGGCACAGCGAAAACAGTACTCAAAGACAGGGAGAGCAAGCTCTCTCTTGGCACTTTGGATGTGGGACATACAGCGAGATGTTTGCTGCTTTTGCGTTTGGCTGTTGGGAGATTTACAGCACAAAGATATCTAGTTGATTTGAAGCAGTTCCGAGAAAGTCTAAACATAATCGCCACTTCTCCCTCCTGGCACTTTCCATGTGGGAGATATAGCAGGATGTATATTGGTTTTGAGGACAACTCAATGGACAGTGTAGGGAGAAAAGTTCCTGGCTCCTTGAATGCCGTTCCTGGAGACACTGCGATCAATGTGGGAGATATGTCAAGATGTGTGTTGGTTTTGAGGACGGCTCTCTGGAGAGTCTTAGCAAAGAGGTCACAGGGATAATCAGAGCAATTCTCAGAGACACTGAGAACAAGCTCGACAATTCCCTCCTGGCACTTTCCCTGTAGGAGATACCGCAAGACGTTTCTGTAGATTGGGCACAGCGCTCTGCAGGGTGTTAGCAGAGACTTTCCCGGGACAGTGAAACCCTATGTCAGAGACACTGAGAAGAAGCCCCAATGTTCCCTCCAGGCACTTTCAGTGTGGGTGCCTTCTCCACGTGGTTCCTGGTTTCCCTGCAGCGCTGAAGAGAATGTTAGCAAAGAGGTAACCGGCACAGCGAAAACAGTACTCAAAGACAGGGAGAGCAAGCTCTCTCTTGGCACTTTGGATGTGGGACATACAGCGAGATGTTTGCTGCTTTTGCGTTTGGCTGTTGGGAGATTTACAGCACAAAGATATCTAGTTGATTTGAAGCAGTTCCGAGAAAGTCTAAACATAATCGCCACTTCTCCCTCCTGGCACTTTCCATGTGGGAGATATAGCAGGATGTATATTGGTTTTGAGGACAACTCAATGGACAGTGTAGGGAGAAAAGTTCCTGGCTCCTTGAATGCCGTTCCTGGAGACACTGCGATCAATGTGGGAGATATGTCAAGATGTGTGTTTGTTTTGAGGACGGCTCTCTGGAGAGTCTTAGCAAAGAGGTCACAGGGATAATCAGAGCAATTCTCAGAGACACTGAGAACAAGATGGACAGTTCCCTCCTGGCACTTTCCCTGTAGGAGATACCGCAAGACGTTTCTGTAGATTGGGCACAGCGCTCTGCAGGGTGTTAGCAGAGACTTTCCCGGGACAGTGAAACCCTATGTCAGAGACACTGAGAAGAAGCCCCAATGTTCCCTCCAGGCACTTTCAGTGTGGGTGCCTTCTCCACGTGGTTCCTGGTTTCCCTGCAGCGCTGAAGAGAATGTTAGCAAAGAGGTAACCGGGACAGTGAAAACAGTACTCAAAGACAGGGAGAGCAAGCTCTCTCTTGGCACTTTGGATGTGGGACATACAGCGAGATGTTTGCTGCTTTTGCGTTTGGCTGTTGGGAGATTTACAGCACAAAGATATCTAGTTGATTTGAAGCAGTTCCGAGAAAGTCTAAACATAATCGCCACTTCTCCCTCCTGGCACTTTCCATGTGGGAGATATAGCAGGATGTATATTGGTTTTGAGGACAACTCAATGGACAGTGTAGGGAGAAAAGTTCCTGGCTCCTTGAATGCCGTTCCTGGAGACACTGCGATCAATGTGGGAGATATGTCAAGATGTGTGTTGGTTTTGAGGACGGCTCTCTGGAGAGTCTTAGCAAAGAGGTCACAGGGATAATCAGAGCAATTCTCAGAGACACTGAGAACAAGATGGACAGTTCCCTCCTGGCACTTTCCCTGTAGGAGATACCGCAAGACGTTTCTGTAGATTGGGCACAGCGCTCTGCAGGGTGTTAGCAGAGACTTTCCCGGGACAGTGAAACCCTATGTCAGAGACACTGAGAAGAAGCCCCAATGTTCCCTCCAGGCACTTTCAGTGTGGGTGCCTTCTCCACGTGGTTCCTGGTTTCCCTGCAGCGCTGAAGAGAATGTTAGCAAAGAGGTAACCGGCACAGCGAAAACAGTACTCAAAGACAGGGAGAGCAAGCTCTCTCTTGGCACTTTGGATGTGGGACATACAGCGAGATGTTTGCTGCTTTTGCGTTTGGCTGTTGGGAGATTTACAGCACAAAGATATCTAGTTGATTTGAAGCAGTTCCGAGAAAGTCTAAACATAATCGCCACTTCTCCCTCCTGGCACTTTCCATGTGGGAGATATAGCAGGATGTATATTGGTTTTGAGGACAACTCAATGGACAGTGTAGGGAGAAAAGTTCCTGGCTCCTTGAATGCCGTTCCTGGAGACACTGCGATCAATGAGGGAGATATGTCAAGATGTGTGTTGGTTTTGAGGACGGCTCTCTGGAGAGTCTTAGCAAAGAGGTCACAGGGATAATCAGAGCAATTCTCAGAGACACTGAGAACAAGCTCGACAATTCCCTCCTGGCACTTTCCCTGTAGGAGATACCGCAAGACGTTTCTGTAGATTGGGCACAGCGCTCTGCAGGGTGTTAGCAGAGACTTTCCCGGGACAGTGAAACCCTATGTCAGAGACACTGAGAAGAAGCCCCAATGTTCCCTCCAGGCACTTTCAGTGTGGGTGCCTTCTCCACGTGGTTCCTGGTTTCCCTGCAGCGCTGAAGAGAATGTTAGCAAAGAGGTAACCGGCACAGCGAAAACAGTACTCAAAGACAGGGAGAGCAAGCTCTCTCTTGGCACTTTGGATGTGGGACATACAGCGAGATGTTTGCTGCTTTTGCGTTTGGCTGTTGGGAGATTTACAGCACAAAGATATCTAGTTGATTTGAAGCAGTTCCGAGAAAGTCTAAACATAATCGCCACTTCTCCCTCCTGGCACTTTCCATGTGGGAGATATAGCAGGATGTATATTGGTTTTGAGGACAACTCAATGGACAGTGTAGGGAGAAAAGTTCCTGGCTCCTTCAATGCCGTTCCTGGAGACACTGCGATCAATGTGGGAGATATGTCAAGATGTGTGTTGGTTTTGAGGACGGCTCTCTGGAGAGTCTTAGCAAAGAGGTCACAGGGATAATCAGAGCAATTCTCAGAGACACTGAGAACAAGCTCGACAATTCCCTGCTGGCACTTTCCCTGTAGGAGATACCGCAAGACGTTTCTGTAGATTGGGCACAGCGCTCTGCAGGGTGTTAGCAGAGACTTTCCCGGGACAGTGAAACCCTATGTCAGAGACACTGAGAAGAAGCCCCAATGTTCCCTCCAGGCACTTTCAGTGTGGGTGCCTTCTCCACGTGGTTCCTGGTTTCCCTGCAGCGCTGAAGAGAATGTTAGCAAAGAGGTAACCGGCACAGCGAAAACAGTACTCAAAGACAGGGAGAGCAAGCTCTCTCTTGGCACTTTGGATGTGGGACATACAGCGAGATGTTTGCTGCTTTGGCGTTTGGCTGTTGGGAGATTTACAGCACAAAGATATCTAGTTGATTTGAAGCAGTTCCGAGAAAGTCTAAACATAATCGCCACTTCTCCCTCCTGGCACTTTCCATGTGGGAGATATAGCAGGATGTATATTGGTTTTGAGGACAACTCAATGGACAGTGTAGGGAGAAAAGTTCCTGGCTCCTTGAATGCCGTTCCTGGAGACACTGCGATCAATGTGGGAGATATGTCAAGATGTGTGTTTGTTTTGAGGACGGCTCTCTGGAGAGTCTTAGCAAAGAGGTCACAGGGATAATCAGAGCAATTCTCAGAGACACTGAGAACAAGATGGACAGTTCCCTCCTGGCACTTTCCCTGTAGGAGATACCGCAAGACGTTTCTGTAGATTGGGCACAGCGCTCTGCAGGGTGTTAGCAGAGACTTTCCCGGGACAGTGAAACCCTATGTCAGAGACACTGAGAAGAAGCCCCAATGTTCCCTCCAGGCACTTTCAGTGTGGGTGCCTTCTCCACGTGGTTCCTGGTTTCCCTGCAGCGCTGAAGAGAATGTTAGCAAAGAGGTAACCGGCACAGCGAAAACAGTACTCAAAGACAGGGAGAGCAAGCTCTCTCTTGGCACTTTGGATGTGGGACATACAGCGAGATGTTTGCTGCTTTTGCGTTTGGCTGTTGGGAGATTTACAGCACAAAGATATCTAGTTGATTTGAAGCAGTTCCGAGAAAGTCTAAACATAATCGCCACTTCTCCCTCCTGGCACTTTCCATGTGGGAGATATAGCAGGATGTATATTGGTTTTGAGGACAACTCAATGGACAGTGTAGGGAGAAAAGTTCCTGGCTCCTTGAATGCCGTTCCTGGAGACACTGCGATCAATGTGGGAGATATGTCAAGATGTGTGTTTGTTTTGAGGACGGCTCTCTGGAGAGTCTTAGCAAAGAGGTCACAGGGATAATCAGAGCAATTCTCAGAGACACTGAGAACAAGCTCGACAATTCCCTCCTGGCACTTTCCCTGTAGGAGATACCGCAAGACGTTTCTGTAGATTGGGCACAGCGCTCTGCAGGGTGTTAGCAGAGACTTTCCCGGGACAGTGAAACCCTATGTCAGAGACACTGAGAAGAAGCCCCAATGTTCCCTCCAGGCACTTTCAGTGTGGGTGCCTTCTCCACGTGGTTCCTGGTTTCCCTGCAGCGCTGAAGAGAATGTTAGCAAAGAGGTAACCGGCACAGCGAAAACAGTACTCAAAGACAGGGAGAGCAAGCTCTCTCTTGGCACTTTGGATGTGGGACATACAGCGAGATGTTTGCTGCTTTTGCGTTTGGCTGTTGGGAGATTTACAGCACAAAGATATCTAGTTGATTTGAAGCAGTTCCGAGAAAGTCTAAACATAATCGCCACTTCTCCCTCCTGGCACTTTCCATGTGGGAGATATAGCAGGATGTATATTGGTTTTGAGGACAACTCAATGGACAGTGTAGGGAGAAAAGTTCCTGGCTCCTTGAATGCCGTTCCTGGAGACACTGCGATCAATGAGGGAGATATGTCAAGATGTGTGTTGGTTTTGAGGACGGCTCTCTGGAGAGTCTTAGCAAAGAGGTCACAGGGATAATCAGAGCAATTCTCAGAGACACTGAGAACAAGCTCGACAATTCCCTCCTGGCACTTTCCCTGTAGGAGATACCGCAAGACGTTTCTGTAGATTGGGCACAGCGCTCTGCAGGGTGTTAGCAGAGACTTTCCCGGGACAGTGAAACCCTATGTCAGAGACACTGAGAAGAAGCCCCAATGTTCCCTCCAGGCACTTTCAGTGTGGGTGCCTTCTCCACGTGGTTCCTGGTTTCCCTGCAGCGCTGAAGAGAATGTTAGCAAAGAGGTAACCGGCACAGCGAAAACAGTACTCAAAGACAGGGAGAGCAAGCTCTCTCTTGGCACTTTGGATGTGGGACATACAGCGAGATGTTTGCTGCTTTTGCGTTTGGCTGTTGGGAGATTTACAGCACAAAGATATCTAGTTGATTTGAAGCAGTTCCGAGAAAGTCTAAACATAATCGCCACTTCTCCCTCCTGGCACTTTCCATGTGGGAGATATAGCAGGATGTATATTGGTTTTGAGGACAACTCAATGGACAGTGTAGGGAGAAAAGTTCCTGGCTCCTTGAATGCCGTTCCTGGAGACACTGCGATCAATGTGGGAGATATGTCAAGATGTGTGTTGGTTTTGAGGACGGCTCTCTGGAGAGTCTTAGCAAAGAGGTCACAGGGATAATCAGAGCAATTCTCAGAGACACTGAGAACAAGATGGACAGTTCCCTCCTGGCACTTTCCCTGTAGGAGATACCGCAAGACGTTTCTGTAGATTGGGCACAGCGCTCTGCAGGGTGTTAGCAGAGACTTTCCCGGGACAGTGAAACCCTATGTCAGAGACACTGAGAAGAAGCCCCAATGTTCCCTCCAGGCACTTTCAGTGTGGGTGCCTTCTCCACGTGGTTCCTGGTTTCCCTGCAGCGCTGAAGAGAATGTTAGCAAAGAGGTAACCGGCACAGCGAAAACAGTACTCAAAGACAGGGAGAGCAAGCTCTCTCTTGGCACTTTGGATGTGGGACATACAGCGAGATGTTTGCTGCTTTTGCGTTTGGCTGTTGGGAGATTTACAGCACAAAGATATCTAGTTGATTTGAAGCAGTTCCGAGAAAGTCTAAACATAATCGCCACTTCTCCCTCCTGGCACTTTCCATGTGGGAGATATAGCAGGATGTATATTGGTTTTGAGGACAACTCAATGGACAGTGTAGGGAGAAAAGTTCCTGGCTCCTTGAATGCCGTTCCTGGAGACACTGCGATCAATGTGGGAGATATGTCAAGATGTGTGTTTGTTTTGAGGACGGCTCTCTGGAGAGTCTTAGCAAAGAGGTCACAGGGATAATCAGAGCAATTCTCAGAGACACTGAGAACAAGCTCGACAATTCCCTCCTGGCACTTTCCCTGTAGGAGATACCGCAAGACGTTTCTGTAGATTGGGCACAGCGCTCTGCAGGGTGTTAGCAGAGACTTTCCCGGGACAGTGAAACCCTATGTCAGAGACACTGAGAAGAAGCCCCAATGTTCCCTCCAGGCACTTTCAGTGTGGGTGCCTTCTCCACGTGGTTCCTGGTTTCCCTGCAGCGCTGAAGAGAATGTTAGCAAAGAGGTAACCGGCACAGCGAAAACAGTACTCAAAGACAGGGAGAGCAAGCTCTCTCTTGGCACTTTGGATGTGGGACATACAGCGAGATGTTTGCTGCTTTGGCGTTTGGCTGTTGGGAGATTTACAGCACAAAGATATCTAGTTGATTTGAAGCAGTTCCGAGAAAGTCTAAACATAATCGCCACTTCTCCCTCCTGGCACTTTCCATGTGGGAGATATAGCAGGATGTATATTGGTTTTGAGGACAACTCAATGGACAGTGTAGGGAGAAAAGTTCCTGGCTCCTTGAATGCCGTTCCTGGAGACACTGCGATCAATGTGGGAGATATGTCAAGATGTGTGTTTGTTTTGAGGACGGCTCTCTGGAGAGTCTTAGCAAAGAGGTCACAGGGATAATCAGAGCAATTCTCAGAGACACTGAGAACAAGATGGACAGTTCCCTCCTGGCACTTTCCCTGTAGGAGATACCGCAAGACGTTTCTGTAGATTGGGCACAGCGCTCTGCAGGGTGTTAGCAGAGACTTTCCCGGGACAGTGAAACCCTATGTCAGAGACACTGAGAAGAAGCCCCAATGTTCCCTCCAGGCACTTTCAGTGTGGGTGCCTTCTCCACGTGGTTCCTGGTTTCCCTGCAGCGCTGAAGAGAATGTTAGCAAAGAGGTAACCGGCACAGCGAAAACAGTACTCAAAGACAGGGAGAGCAAGCTCTCTCTTGGCACTTTGGATGTGGGACATACAGCGAGATGTTTGCTGCTTTTGCGTTTGGCTGTTGGGAGATTTACAGCACAAAGATATCTAGTTGATTTGAAGCAGTTCCGAGAAAGTCTAAACATAATCGCCACTTCTCCCTCCTGGCACTTTCCATGTGGGAGATATAGCAGGATGTATATTGGTTTTGAGGACAACTCAATGGACAGTGTAGGGAGAAAAGTTCCTGGCTCCTTGAATGCCGTTCCTGGAGACACTGCGATCAATGTGGGAGATATGTCAAGATGTGTGTTTGTTTTGAGGACGGCTCTCTGGAGAGTCTTAGCAAAGAGGTCACAGGGATAATCAGAGCAATTCTCAGAGACACTGAGAACAAGCTCGACAATTCCCTCCTGGCACTTTCCCTGTAGGAGATACCGCAAGACGTTTCTGTAGATTGGGCACAGCGCTCTGCAGGGTGTTAGCAGAGACTTTCCCGGGACAGTGAAACCCTATGTCAGAGACACTGAGAAGAAGCCCCAATGTTCCCTCCAGGCACTTTCAGTGTGGGTGCCTTCTCCACGTGGTTCCTGGTTTCCCTGCAGCGCTGAAGAGAATGTTAGCAAAGAGGTAACCGGCACAGCGAAAACAGTACTCAAAGACAGGGAGAGCAAGCTCTCTCTTGGCACTTTGGATGTGGGACATACAGCGAGATGTTTGCTGCTTTTGCGTTTGGCTGTTGGGAGATTTACAGCACAAAGATATCTAGTTGATTTGAAGCAGTTCCGAGAAAGTCTAAACATAATCGCCACTTCTCCCTCCTGGCACTTTCCATGTGGGAGATATAGCAGGATGTATATTGGTTTTGAGGACAACTCAATGGACAGTGTAGGGAGAAAAGTTCCTGGCTCCTTGAATGCCGTTCCTGGAGACACTGCGATCAATGTGGGAGATATGTCAAGATGTGTGTTGGTTTTGAGGACGGCTCTCTGGAGAGTCTTAGCAAAGAGGTCACAGGGATAATCAGAGCAATTCTCAGAGACACTGAGAACAAGATGGACAGTTCCCTCCTGGCACTTTCCCTGTAGGAGATACCGCAAGACGTTTCTGTAGATTGGGCACAGCGCTCTGCAGGGTGTTAGCAGAGACTTTCCCGGGACAGTGAAACCCTATGTCAGAGACACTGAGAAGAAGCCCCAATGTTCCCTCCAGGCACTTTCAGTGTGGGTGCCTTCTCCACGTGGTTCCTGGTTTCCCTGCAGCGCTGAAGAGAATGTTAGCAAAGAGGTAACCGGCACAGCGAAAACAGTACTCAAAGACAGGGAGAGCAAGCTCTCTCTTGGCACTTTGGATGTGGGACATACAGCGAGATGTTTGCTGCTTTTGCGTTTGGCTGTTGGGAGATTTACAGCACAAAGATATCTAGTTGATTTGAAGCAGTTCCGAGAAAGTCTAAACATAATCGCCACTTCTCCCTCCTGGCACTTTCCATGTGGGAGATATAGCAGGATGTATATTGGTTTTGAGGACAACTCAATGGACAGTGTAGGGAGAAAAGTTCCTGGCTCCTTGAATGCCGTTCCTGGAGACACTGCGATCAATGTGGGAGATATGTCAAGATGTGTGTTTGTTTTGAGGACGGCTCTCTGGAGAGTCTTAGCAAAGAGGTCACAGGGATAATCAGAGCAATTCTCAGAGACACTGAGAACAAGCTCGACAATTCCCTCCTGGCACTTTCCCTGTAGGAGATACCGCAAGACGTTTCTGTAGATTGGGCACAGCGCTCTGCAGGGTGTTAGCAGAGACTTTCCCGGGACAGTGAAACCCTATGTCAGAGACACTGAGAAGAAGCCCCAATGTTCCCTCCAGGCACTTTCAGTGTGGGTGCCTTCTCCACGTGGTTCCTGGTTTCCCTGCAGCGCTGAAGAGAATGTTAGCAAAGAGGTAACCGGCACAGCGAAAACAGTACTCAAAGACAGGGAGAGCAAGCTCTCTCTTGGCACTTTGGATGTGGGACATACAGCGAGATGTTTGCTGCTTTTGCGTTTGGCTGTTGGGAGATTTACAGCACAAAGATATCTAGTTGATTTGAAGCAGTTCCGAGAAAGTCTAAACATAATCGCCACTTCTCCCTCCTGGCACTTTCCATGTGGGAGATATAGCAGGATGTATATTGGTTTTGAGGACAACTCAATGGACAGTGTAGGGAGAAAAGTTCCTGGCTCCTTGAATGCCGTTCCTGGAGACACTGCGATCAATGTGGGAGATATGTCAAGATGTGTGTTGGTTTTGAGGACGGCTCTCTGGAGAGTCTTAGCAAAGAGGTCACAGGGATAATCAGAGCAATTCTCAGAGACACTGAGAACAAGCTCGACAATTCCCTCCTGGCACTTTCCCTGTAGGAGATACCGCAAGACGTTTCTGTAGATTGGGCACAGCGCTCTGCAGGGTGTTAGCAGAGACTTTCCCGGGACAGTGAAACCCTATGTCAGAGACACTGAGAAGAAGCCCCAATGTTCCCTCCAGGCACTTTCAGTGTGGGTGCCTTCTCCACGTGGTTCCTGGTTTCCCTGCAGCGCTGAAGAGAATGTTAGCAAAGAGGTAACCGGCACAGCGAAAACAGTACTCAAAGACAGGGAGAGCAAGCTCTCTCTTGGCACTTTGGATGTGGGACATACAGCGAGATGTTTGCTGCTTTTGCGTTTGGCTGTTGGGAGATTTACAGCACAAAGATATCTAGTTGATTTGAAGCAGTTCCGAGAAAGTCTAAACATAATCGCCACTTCTCCCTCCTGGCACTTTCCATGTGGGAGATATAGCAGGATGTATATTGGTTTTGAGGACAACTCAATGGACAGTGTAGGGAGAAAAGTTCCTGGCTCCTTGAATGCCGTTCCTGGAGACACTGCGATCAATGTGGGAGATATGTCAAGATGTGTGTTGGTTTTGAGGACGGCTCTCTGGAGAGTCTTAGCAAAGAGGTCACAGGGATAATCAGAGCAATTCTCAGAGACACTGAGAACAAGATGGACAGTTCCCTCCTGGCACTTTCCCTGTAGGAGATACCGCAAGACGTTTCTGTAGATTGGGCACAGCGCTCTGCAGGGTGTTAGCAGAGACTTTCCCGGGACAGTGAAACCCTATGTCAGAGACACTGAGAAGAAGCCCCAATGTTCCCTCCAGGCACTTTCAGTGTGGGTGCCTTCTCCACGTGGTTCCTGGTTTCCCTGCAGCGCTGAAGAGAATGTTAGCAAAGAGGTAACCGGCACAGCGAAAACAGTACTCAAAGACAGGGAGAGCAAGCTCTCTCTTGGCACTTTGGATGTGGGACATACAGCGAGATGTTTGCTGCTTTTGCGTTTGGCTGTTGGGAGATTTACAGCACAAAGATATCTAGTTGATTTGAAGCAGTTCCGAGAAAGTCTAAACATAATCGCCACTTCTCCCTCCTGGCACTTTCCATGTGGGAGATATAGCAGGATGTATATTGGTTTTGAGGACAACTCAATGGACAGTGTAGGGAGAAAAGTTCCTGGCTCCTTGAATGCCGTTCCTGGAGACACTGCGATCAATGTGGGAGATATGTCAAGATGTGTGTTGGTTTTGAGGACGGCTCTCTGGAGAGTCTTAGCAAAGAGGTCACAGGGATAATCAGAGCAATTCTCAGAGACACTGAGAACAAGATGGACAGTTCCCTCCTGGCACTTTCCCTGTAGGAGATACCGCAAGACGTTTCTGTAGATTGGGCACAGCGCTCTGCAGGGTGTTAGCAGAGACTTTCCCGGGACAGTGAAACCCTATGTCAGAGACACTGAGAAGAAGCCCCAATGTTCCCTCCAGGCACTTTCAGTGTGGGTGCCTTCTCCACGTGGTTCCTGGTTTCCCTGCAGCGCTGAAGAGAATGTTAGCAAAGAGGTAACCGGCACAGCGAAAACAGTACTCAAAGACAGGGAGAGCAAGCTCTCTCTTGGCACTTTGGATGTGGGACATACAGCGAGATGTTTGCTGCTTTTGCGTTTGGCTGTTGGGAGATTTACAGCACAAAGATATCTAGTTGATTTGAAGCAGTTCCGAGAAAGTCTAAACATAATCGCCACTTCTCCCTCCTGGCACTTTCCATGTGGGAGATATAGCAGGATGTATATTGGTTTTGAGGACAACTCAATGGACAGTGTAGGGAGAAAAGTTCCTGGCTCCTTGAATGCCGTTCCTGGAGACACTGCGATCAATGTGGGAGATATGTCAAGATGTGTGTTGGTTTTGAGGACGGCTCTCTGGAGAGTCTTAGCAAAGAGGTCACAGGGATAATCAGAGCAATTCTCAGAGACACTGAGAACAAGCTCGACAATTCCCTCCTGGCACTTTCCCTGTAGGAGATACCGCAAGACGTTTCTGTAGATTGGGCACAGCGCTCTGCAGGGTGTTAGCAGAGACTTTCCCGGGACAGTGAAACCCTATGTCAGAGACACTGAGAAGAAGCCCCAATGTTCCCTCCAGGCACTTTCAGTGTGGGTGCCTTCTCCACGTGGTTCCTGGTTTCCCTGCAGCGCTGAAGAGAATGTTAGCAAAGAGGTAACCGGGACAGTGAAAACAGTACTCAAAGACAGGGAGAGCAAGCTCTCTCTTGGCACTTTGGATGTGGGACATACAGCGAGATGTTTGCTGCTTTTGCGTTTGGCTGTTGGGAGATTTACAGCACAAAGATATCTAGTTGATTTGAAGCAGTTCCGAGAAAGTCTAAACATAATCGCCACTTCTCCCTCCTGGCACTTTCCATGTGGGAGATATAGCAGGATGTATATTGGTTTTGAGGACAACTCAATGGACAGTGTAGGGAGAAAAGTTCCTGGCTCCTTGAATGCCGTTCCTGGAGACACTGCGATCAATGAGGGAGATATGTCAAGATGTGTGTTGGTTTTGAGGACGGCTCTCTGGAGAGTCTTAGCAAAGAGGTCACAGGGATAATCAGAGCAATTCTCAGAGACACTGAGAACAAGCTCGACAGTTCCCTCCTGGCACTTTCCCTGTAGGAGATACCGCAAGACGTTTCTGTAGATTGGGCACAGCGCTCTGCAGGGTGTTAGCAGAGACTTTCCCGGGACAGTGAAACCCTATGTCAGAGACACTGAGAAGAAGCCCCAATGTTCCCTCCAGGCACTTTCAGTGTGGGTGCCTTCTCCACGTGGTTCCTGGTTTCCCTGCAGCGCTGAAGAGAATGTTAGCAAAGAGGTAACCGGCACAGCGAAAACAGTACTCAAAGAGAGGGAGAGCAAGCTCTCTCTTGGCACTTTGGATGTGGGACATACAGCGAGATGTTTGCTGCTTTTGCGTTTGGCTGTTGGGAGATTTACAGCACAAAGATATCTAGTTGATTTGAAGCAGTTCCGAGAAAGTCTAAACATAATCGCCACTTCTCCCTCCTGGCACTTTCCATGTGGGAGATATAGCAGGATGTATATTGGTTTTGAGGACAACTCAATGGACAGTGTAGGGAGAAAAGTTCCTGGCTCCTTGAATGCCGTTCCTGGAGACACTGCGATCAATGTGGGAGATATGTCAAGATGTGTGTTGGTTTTGAGGACGGCTCTCTGGAGAGTCTTAGCAAAGAGGTCACAGGGATAATCAGAGCAATTCTCAGAGACACTGAGAACAAGCTCGACAATTCCCTCCTGGCACTTTCCCTGTAGGAGATACCGCAAGACGTTTCTGTAGATTGGGCACAGCGCTCTGCAGGGTGTTAGCAGAGACTTTCCCGGGACAGTGAAACCCTATGTCAGAGACACTGAGAAGAAGCCCCAATGTTCCCTCCAGGCACTTTCAGTGTGGGTGCCTTCTCCACGTGGTTCCTGGTTTCCCTGCAGCGCTGAAGAGAATGTTAGCAAAGAGGTAACCGGCACAGCGAAAACAGTACTCAAAGACAGGGAGAGCAAGCTCTCTCTTGGCACTTTGGATGTGGGACATACAGCGAGATGTTTGCTGCTTTTGCGTTTGGCTGTTGGGAGATTTACAGCACAAAGATATCTAGTTGATTTGAAGCAGTTCCGAGAAAGTCTAAACATAATCGCCACTTCTCCCTCCTGGCACTTTCCATGTGGGAGATATAGCAGGATGTATATTGGTTTTGAGGACAACTCAATGGACAGTGTAGGGAGAAAAGTTCCTGGCTCCTTGAATGCCGTTCCTGGAGACACTGCGATCAATGTGGGAGATATGTCAAGATGTGTGTTTGTTTTGAGGACGGCTCTCTGGAGAGTCTTAGCAAAGAGGTCACAGGGATAATCAGAGCAATTCTCAGAGACACTGAGAACAAGATGGACAGTTCCCTCCTGGCACTTTCCCTGTAGGAGATACCGCAAGACGTTTCTGTAGATTGGGCACAGCGCTCTGCAGGGTGTTAGCAGAGACTTTCCCGGGACAGTGAAACCCTATGTCAGAGACACTGAGAAGAAGCCCCAATGTTCCCTCCAGGCACTTTCAGTGTGGGTGCCTTCTCCACGTGGTTCCTGGTTTCCCTGCACGCTGAAGAGAATGTTAGCAAAGAGGTAACCGGCACAGCGAAAACAGTACTCAAAGACAGGGAGAGCAAGCTCTCTCTTGGCACTTTGGATGTGGGACATACAGCGAGATGTTTGCTGCTTTTGCGTTTGGCTGTTGGGAGATTTACAGCACAAAGATATCTAGTTGATTTGAAGCAGTTCCGAGAAAGTCTAAACATAATCGCCACTTCTCCTCCTGGCACTTTCCATGTGGGAGATATAGCAGGATGTATATTGGTTTTGAGGACAACTCAATGGACAGTGTAGGGAGAAAAGTTCCTGGCTCCTTGAATGCCGTTCCTGGAGACACTGCGATCAATGTGGGAGATATGTCAAGATGTGTGTTTGTTTTGAGGACGGCTCTCTGGAGAGTCTTAGCAAAGAGGTCACAGGGATAATCAGAGCAATTCTCAGAGACACTGAGAACAAGATGGACAGTTCCCTCCTGGCACTTTCCCTGTAGGAGATACCGCAAGACGTTTCTGTAGATTGGGCACAGCGCTCTGCAGGGTGTTAGCAGAGACTTTCCCGGGACAGTGAAACCCTATGTCAGAGACACTGAGAAGAAGCCCCAATGTTCCCTCCAGGCACTTTCAGTGTGGGTGCCTTCTCCACGTGGTTCCTGGTTTCCCTGCAGCGCTGAAGAGAATGTTAGCAAAGAGGTAACCGGCACAGCGAAAACAGTACTCAAAGACAGGGAGAGCAAGCTCTCTCTTGGCACTTTGGATGTGGGACATACAGCGAGATGTTTGCTGCTTTTGCGTTTGGCTGTTGGGAGATTTACAGCACAAAGATATCTAGTTGATTTGAAGCAGTTCCGAGAAAGTCTAAACATAATCGCCACTTCTCCCTCCTGGCACTTTCCATGTGGGAGATATAGCAGGATGTATATTGGTTTTGAGGACAACTCAATGGACAGTGTAGGGAGAAAAGTTCCTGGCTCCTTGAATGCCGTTCCTGGAGACACTGCGATCAATGTGGGAGATATGTCAAGATGTGTGTTGGTTTTGAGGACGGCTCTCTGGAGAGTCTTAGCAAAGAGGTCACAGGGATAATCAGAGCAATTCTCAGAGACACTGAGAACAAGATGGACAGTTCCCTCCTGGCACTTTCCCTGTAGGAGATACCGCAAGACGTTTCTGTAGATTGGGCACAGCGCTCTGCAGGGTGTTAGCAGAGACTTTCCCGGGACAGTGAAACCCTATGTCAGAGACACTGAGAAGAAGCCCCAATGTTCCCTCCAGGCACTTTCAGTGTGGGTGCCTTCTCCACGTGGTTCCTGGTTTCCCTGCAGCGCTGAAGAGAATGTTAGCAAAGAGGTAACCGGCACAGCGAAAACAGTACTCAAAGACAGGGAGAGCAAGCTCTCTCTTGGCACTTTGGATGTGGGACATACAGCGAGATGTTTGCTGCTTTTGCGTTTGGCTGTTGGGAGATTTACAGCACAAAGATATCTAGTTGATTTGAAGCAGTTCCGAGAAAGTCTAAACATAATCGCCACTTCTCCCTCCTGGCACTTTCC
>NW_026961435.1:0-21934 GCF_963924245.1 Chroicocephalus ridibundus
GATGGGGTGGGGTGGGATGGGATGGGATGGATGGGGATGGGATGGGATGGGAGGGACTGGGATGGGATGGGGTGGGATGGGGTGGGATGGGGTGGGATGGGATGGGATGGATGGGAATGGGATGGGATGGGAATGGGATGGGATGGGACGGGATGAACTGGGATGGGATGGGAGGGACTGGGATGGGATGGGATGGGATGGGGTGGGATGGGATGGGATGGATGGGAATGGGATGAACTGGGATGGGATGGGATGGGGTGGGATGGGATGGGATGGGATGGGATGGGGTGGGATGGTATGGGATGGGAATGGGATGAACTGGGATGGGATGGGATGGGATGAACTGGGATGGGATGGGAGGGACTGGGATGGGATGGGGTGGGATGGGATGGGAATGGGATGGGATGGATGGGGATGGGATGGGATGAACTGGGATGGGATGGGATGGGATGGACGGGGATGGGTGGGATGGGATGGGATGGACGGGGATGGGATGGGATGGGATGAACTGGGATGGGATGGAAGGACTGGGATGGGATGGGATGGAGATGGATGGGGATGGGATGAACTGGGATGGGATGGAGATGGATGGGGATGGGATGGACTGGGATGGGATGGGGTGGGGTGGGATGGGATGGGATGGATGGGAATGGGATGAACTGGGATGGGATGGAGATGGATGGGGATGGGATGGACTGGGATGGGATGGAGATGGATGGGGATGGGATGGACTGGGATGGGAGGGACTGGGATGGGATGGGATGGGGGTGGGGTGAGATGGGATGGGATGGATGGGGATGGGATGGGATGGGATGGGATGGGATGGGATGGGATGGGATGGGATGGACGAGGATGGGATGGGATGGATCGGAATGGGATGAACTGGGATGGGATGGAGATGGATGGGGATGGGATGGACTGGGATGGGATGGAGATGGATGGGGATGGGATGGACTGGGATGGGATGGGGTGGGATGGGATGGGATGGAGATGGATGGGGACAGGGATGGATGAACCAGGGTGGGATGAACTGGGCTGGGATGGGGTGGGATGGATGGGGATGGACAGGGATGGGTTGGATGGGGATGGATGGGATGGAGATGGACTGGGATGGGGAAGGGGATGGACTTTGATAGGATGGAGATGGACTGGGGTGGGATGGGGTGGGATGGACTGGGATGGGGACGGGGATGGACTGGGATGGGATGGGTGGGATGGACTGGGATGGGATGGGATGGGATGAACTGGGATGGGATGGGAGGGACTGGGATGGGATGGGATGGATGGAGATGGGATGGGATGGGGATGGGGATGGGATGGGGATGGATGAACTGGGATGGGATGGGAGGGACTGGGATGGGATGGGATGGATGGAGATGGGATGGGATGGGGATGGGGATGGGATGGGATGGGGATGGGATGGACTGGGATGGGATGGGAGGGACTGTGAGGGACTGGGATGGGATGGGACGGGATGGACTGGGATGGGGACAGGGGATGGGATGGGATGGGACTAGGATAGGATGGGATGGGATGTTATGGGGATGGGATGGGATAGAATGGGATGGACTGGGATGGGGATGGACTAGGACAGGATGGATGGGATGTTATGGGATGGGATGGAATGGGATGGACTGGGATGGGGATGGACTGGGATGGGATGGGATGAGATGGGGATAGGATGGGGATGGATGGGGATGGACTGGGATGGGATGGGAAGGACTGGGATGGGATGGGACGGACTGGGATGGGACGGGGGTGTCCAGCGCCCCCCAGCCCTCACCCCCCTCCCCTTCCCCCCCCCTCCCTGTGCCCCCCCATCCCCCCCCCAGCCCACCAGGTGATCTCGGAGGCGCGGGGTCCCTGCTACCGGGTGCTGCGGGAGGGACGCTGCGCCCTCCCCACCCTGCGCAACATCACCCGCCAGATCTGCTGCTGCAGCCGCGTCGGCAAGGCCTGGGGGGGGGGCCTGTCTCCGCTGCCCCCCCTTTGGCTCCGGTCAGACCCCCCCTCCCGACCCCCCCTCCCAATCCAGACACGTGGGTGCCCCCCACCCGGACGCCTGGGTGCTCTCCCACCGCCCCACGTCCATGGGGAGGCTCCGAGGGGAGCAAAAAGGAGGGGGGGGGGGGCACATTGGGGGTGACACCCCTCCCCCCCCCCCCCGGCCTTGTCTCAGATGCCCCCCCCCCACCCTTGGGAACCCCTTCCCCCCAGTGCCTGGGTGCTTCCACCCCCCCCGCCCCCCCTCCCCGGGACACCTGGGTGCCCTCCCAGCACCCTGCATCCCTTGGGTGCTCCCTTGGGGGGGGGGGTGGGGGGTTGGGGTGCGGATTTAGGGGTCGCCCCCCCCCTCCTTGAATCCCCCCCCCCAAATTTACCCCCCCCCACCTCAGATTTCCACCCCCCCCTCCACTTAGTGTCCCCTCCCCAGGCCCATGGGTGCCCTCCCAGCACCCTGCGTCCCTCGGGTGCTCCCTTGGGGGGGGGGGGGGGGGGGGGTTGGGGTGCGGATTTAGGGGCCGCCCCCCCTCCTTGAATCCCCCCCCCCCAAATTTACCCCCCCCCCACCTCAGATTTCCACCCCCCCCTCCACTTTGGGTCCCCTCCCCAGGCCCATGGGTGCCCTCCCAGCACCCTGCATCCCTCGGGTGCTCCCTTGGGGGGGGGGGTGGGGGGTTGGGGTGCGGATTTAGGGGTCACCCCCCCTCCTTGAGTCCCCCCCCCCCCCAAATTTACCCCCCCCACGACCTCAGATTTCCACCCCCCCTCCACTTAGTGTCCCCTCCCCAGGCACATGGGTGCCCTCCCAGCACCCTGCATCCCTCGGGTGCTCCCTGGGGGGGGGGGGGGGGGTTTGGGGTGCAGATTTAGGGGTCGCCCCCCCCCTCCTTGAATCCCCCCCCCCAAATTTACACCCCCCCCCACCTCAGATTTCCACCCCCCCTCCACTTAGGGTCCCCTCCCCAGGCCCATGGGTGCCCTCCCAGCACCCTGCGTCCCTCGGGTGCTCCCTGGGGGGGGGTGGGGGGTTGGGGTGCGGATTTGGGGGTCACCTTCCCCCCCCCCATAATTTTACACCCCCCCCCATTGCAGAGGGGTTCAAGGAGATCTGCCCGGCCGGCCCCGGTTACCATTATTCCGCCTCCGACCTCCGCTACGACACCCGGTACCTGGGGCAGGATCTGGCCCGCGTCCCCCTGGGGCCGCCCCCCGCGCCGCCACCGCCGCCCCCCCCTCGGCCACCCGTGAGCACCCACCTCTCTGTGTGTGTCCCCCCCCCCCTCAACACCCACCCCCCCCCCCAGCACCCTGCTGGGGTCCCTCACACACACACACCCCCCCCAACCCCCCGCAGCCCGCTGGCAGGAGGAACGGCGGCCAGGCCCCCCCCCCAGCACCCGGCTGCCACCCGTCCCCACCAGGCCACCGCTGGCCCCCCAGAGGCCCCCCCCACTGGCCCCCCAGAGGCCCCCCCCGGCCCCCGAGGTCATCGTGGTGCCGCGACCCACCGTGGGGCTGCTGGGACCCCTCCCCACACGCCAAGGGCCGGGGACAGGTAGGGGGTTGGCGGGGGGCGGGGGGGGGGGGAAGCGTGTGTTGGGGGGGGGGGGTCCCAATGGGGACAGGTGGGCGGTTGACACGCGTGTGCGCGATGGACACGCGTGTGCGCGGTTGCACACGCGGGTGGCGACGCCGTCCCACGGGGTCGCGCACGTCACGCGCCTGTCCGTGGGCACACACGTGGGGTCGCGCATGTCGCACGGCGTGTCCTTGTACGCGCGCCTGGGGTCGCGCACGTCACACACATCCGTGTGCGCGCACATGGGGTCGCGCACGTCACGTGCCTGTCCGTGTGCACGCGCACGGGGTGGCGCATGCCACACGCGTGTCTGCATGCATATACACGGGGCTTGTGCATGTCCCACGCGTGTCCATGCGCCTGAACGCGGGATTGCGCGTGTCACACGCGTGTCCATGTGCATGCACGTGGGGTCATGCATGTCACACGCGTGTCCGTGTGCCTGCACGCGGGGCTTTGCATGTCCCACATGTGCCCATGTGCACGCACACGGGGTTTCGCATGTCACACGCGTCTCCATGTGCACGCACACGGGGTCATGTATGTCACACGCGTGTCCTTGTGCAAGCACATGGGGTTGCGCATGTCAGACACGTGTCCATGTGCCTGCACGCGGGGTCGCGCATGTCACACGCATGTCCTGTGCGCACGCCCACCCGGGTCGCGCATGTTACACGCCTGTCGATGTGCATGCACACGGGGTTTCGCATGTCACACGCGTCTCCACGTGCACACACGGGGTCGCGCATGTCACACGCGTGTCCGTGTGCAGGCACGCGGGGTTGCGCGTGTCAGACACGTGTCCATGTGCCTGCACGCGGGGTTGCGCATGTCACACGCGTCTCCGTGTGCACGCACGCGGGGTCGCGCGCGTCACGTGCCACGTTAAACGTGTGCGGGCGCGTGAGGTTTGCCGCCTGGGGGGGCGACGCGTGTCCCCGCCGGCCGGTGCCGCTGAGGCGCCGGCGGCTGCTGAGGCGTGTGCGCGTTCCCGCCGCAGGGCCCGGCGGAGGCGTGTGCGAGCGGAACCCGCAGGTGTGCGGCCCCGGGCGCTGCGTGCCCCGCCAGGGCGGCTACACCTGCCTCTGCCACCCCGGCTTCTGGCTCAGCACCCAGGGCACCCACTGCATCGGTGAGCGATGGCGGGGGGGGGGGGGAGGGGGGTGTCCCCCACCCACCCACCCACCCGCCCTTCTGGGCACCCACGCGGGTCTCCGCGCGCCCACCCACCTCACCATGCGCCTCGTCACTCCGGGCACCCATCTCTCCACGACCCCCACCCGTTCCTACGGACACCCATCCCTCCATGCACCCACCCATCCCTCTGGACACCCCTTGAGCTCTCCAGGCACCCATTGAGCTCTCCATGCACCCATCTCTCCTTGCACCCAACCATCTCTGCATGCACCCACCTCTCCATGACCCCACCCATCCCTCTGGGCACCCGTTGAGCTCTCCTTGCACCCACCCATCTCTCGTTGCACCCAATCATCTCTCCATGCACCCATCTCTCCTTGCACCCACACATCCCTCTGGACACCCATTGAGCTCTCCATGCACCCACCCATCTCTCCTTGCACCAAACCATCTCTCCATGCACCCACTGAGCTCTCCATGCACCCATCTCTCCTTGCACCCACCCATCCTTCTGGACACCCATTGAGCTCTCCATGCACCCACCCATCTCTCCATGCACCCACCCATCCTTGTGGACACCCATTGAGCTCTCCAAGCACTCATCTCTCCTTGCACCCATCTCTCCTTGCACCCACCCATGCTTCTGGACACCCACTGAGCTCTCCAGGCACCCATCTCTCCACGCACCCACCCATCTCTCCATGCACCCACCTCTCCATGCTCCCAACCATCCCTCTGGACACCCATTGAGCTCTCCATGCACCCATTGAGGTCTCCAGGCACCCATCTCTCCTTGCACCCAACCATCTTTCCATGCACCCATCTCTCCATGACCCCACCCATCCCTCTGGACACCCATTGAGCTCTCCAGGCACCCATCTCTCCACGCACCCACCCATCTCTCCATGCACCCACCTCTCCATGCACCCAACCATCCCTCTGGACACCCATTGAGCTCTCCATGCACCCATTGAGCTCTCCAGGCACCCATCTCTCCTTGCACCCAACCATCTTCCCATGCACCCACCTCTCCATGACCCCACCCATCCCTCTGGGCACCCATTGAGCTCTCCATGCAGCCACCTCTCCATGCACCCACCCGTCCTTCTGGACACCCGTTGAGCTCTCCACGCACCCACCCATCTCTCCTTGCACCCAACCATCTCTCCATGCACCCATCTCTCCATGCACCCATTGAGCTCTCCATGCACCCACCTCTCCATGCACCCACCCATCCCTCTGGACACCCATTGAGCTCTCCACGCCTCCAGGCACCCATCTCTCCTTGCACCCAACCATCTTTCCATGCACCCACCTCTCCATGACCCCACCCATCCCTCTGGGCACCCATTGAGCTCTCCATGCACCCACCCATCTCTCCTTGCACCCACCCATCTCTCCATGCACCCATCTCTCCTTGCACCCACCCATCCTTCTGGACACCCACTGAGCTCTCCAGGCACCCATCTCTCCTTGCACCCACGCATCCCTCTGGACACCCATTGAGCTCTCCATGCACCCAACCATCTTTCCATGCACCCACCTCTCCTTGCACCCAACCATCTTTCCATGCACCCACCTCTCCATGCACCCACCCATCTCTCCATGCACCCGCCCATCCTTCTGGACACCCATTGAGCTCTCCAAGTACTCATCTCTCCTTGCACCCATCTCTCCTTGCACCCACCCATCCCTCTGGACACCCATTGAGCTCTCCACGCACCCATCTCTCCTTGTACCCAACCATCTTCCCATGCACCCACCTCTCCATGCACCCAACCATCCCTCTGGGCACCCATTGAGCTCTCTTTGCACCCAACCATCTCTCCATACACCCACTAAGCTCTCCATGCACCCATCTCTCCTTGCACCCACCCATCCCTCTGGACACCCATTGAGCTCTCCATGCACCCACCCATCTCTCCATGCACCCATCTCTCCTTGCACCCAACCGTCTTTCCATGCACCCATCTCTCCTTGCACCCACCCATGCTTCTGGACACCCATTGAGCTCTCCATGCACCCATCTCTCCATGCACCCAACCATCTTTCCATGCACCCATCTCTCCATGACCCCACCCATCCCTCCGGGCACCCATTGAGCTCTCCATGCACCCACCCATCTCTCCTTGCACCCATCTCTCCGCGACCCCACCCATCCCTTTGGACATCCATCTCTCCATGCACCCACCCCTCCGGACACCCCCACCCCCCCAACTCCGGGCACCCACCCCCACCCACCCAACCCCCCCCCTCACCCCCCCGACCCCATGCTCTCTCCAGACGTGGACGAGTGTCGGCGCAGCCCCCGGCCCTGCCCCAACGGGCGCTGCGAGAACTCGGTGGGGAGCTACCGCTGCCTCTGCTCCCCCGGCTACCGCCCCGGCGCCGCCGGCACCGACTGCCAAGGTCAGCGGGGACGTGGGTGTCACCCCCCACCCCCACCCCGACCCCCACCCTCCGGGCGTCTGGGTCCTCGGCTGACCTGAGCCCTCCCCGCGTCCCCGCAGATGTGGACGAGTGCGCCCAGAGCCCCCCGCCCTGCGCCCATGGGCGTTGCGAGAACTTGCCAGGTGGCTACCGCTGCGCCTGCCCCGCTGGCTACCGGGGGATGGCGCCGGAGGAACCCTGTGAGGGTGAGTGGGGGGACGGGGGGGAGGCCGTGCCACCATGGGGGTCATCATGGTGGGGGGTCACCATGCCGTGGGGTCACCATGCCATGGGGTCGCTCTTCTTGGGGTCAACGTTCCGTGGGGTCACCGTAGCACAGGGTCATGGTGCCATGAGGTCACCTTGCCCATGGGGTCACTGTGCCGTGGTCTCCCCATGCCATGAGGTCACCGTGTCATGGCGTCTCCATGCCTGGGGTCATCATCGTGCCATGGGGTCATCGTGCCATGAGGTCACCATTCCTTGAGGTCACCATTCCTTGGGGACACCATGCCATGAGCTCACTGTCCCATGGGGTCACCATGCCACGGGGTCACCATTCCTTGGGGACACCACACCATGATTTTCCCATGCCATGAGGTCACCATGTCATGGTCTCCCCATGCCATGGGGTCAACGTGCCATGGTCTCCCCATGCCATGGGATCATCATCCCATGGGGTCACCATGCCATGGTCTTCTCATGATATGAGGTCAACATGCCATGATCTCCCCATGTCATTGGGTCACCGCACCATGATCTCCCCATGCCACAATCTCCCCATGCCATGATCTCCCCATCCCATGGGGTCACTATCCCATGGTCTCCCCATGCCATGAGCTCACCATCCCATGGGATCACCATGTCATTGGGTCACCACACCATGATCCCCCCATGCCATGATCTCCCCATGCCATGAGCTCACTGTCCCATGGGGTCACCATGCCATGGTCTTCTCATGATATGAGGTCAACGTGCCATGATCTCCCCGTGCCATTGGGTCACCATGCCGTGATCTCCCCGTGCCATGAGCTCATCATCCCATGGGATCACCATGCCATGAGGGTCCCCATGCCATGATCTCCCTGTGCCATTGGGCCACCATGCCATGAGCTCACCATCCCATGGGATCACCATGTCATTGGGTCACCACACCATGATCTCCCCATGCCATGAGCTCCCCATCCCATGGGATCACCATGCCCTGGTCTCCTCATGACACGAGGTCAATGTGCCATGATCTCCCCATGTTGTTGGGTCAGCACGCCATGGTCTCCCCGTGCCATGAGCTCACCGTCCCATGGGCTCTCCATGCCATGGTGTCCCCATGCCACGAAGTCAACGTGCCATGGGCTCGCGGTGCCATGGGGTCACCGCGCCATGGGCTGATCGTGCCGGCACCCGACCTTTCCGTCCCCCGCAGACATCGACGAGTGTGAGAACCACTTGGCTTGTCCCGGCCAAGAGTGCGTCAACACCCCGGGCTCCTTCCAGTGCCAACCCTGCCGCGAGGGCTTCCAGCTGCACCGCGGCCGCTGCGCAGGTACCCCCCCACCGGCTCCTCCTCCCCCAGGGGGCCCCCCCGAACTCCCCACGGGGACCTCCCGCCCCCCCGTTAAACCCTCCTGTCCCCCAGACGTGGACGAGTGCGCGGTGGGCTCCCCCTGCGGCCCCCAAGGCCGTTGCGTCAACACCGAGGGCTCCTTCCGTTGCGAGTGCCAGCACGGTTACCGGGCGGGCGCCGGCGGCGCGCCGTGCGCCGGTGAGTGGGGACGACCCTGGGGGTGGCACCGTGGTTCCCACGCCCGCCCTGACGGCATGACGCGCGCCCGCAGACGTCAACGAGTGCCTGGAGGGCGACTTCTGCTTCCCCCACGGCGAGTGCCTCAACACCGAGGGTTCCTACACCTGCCTCTGCGCCCAGGGCTACGCCAGCACCCCCCAGGGCACCGCCTGCGCCGGTGGGCGACACCCCGCCCCCCACCCATCACGGTCCCCATGCCCGTCATGGTCCCCATGTCCATCCTGATCCCCATGCCCGTCATGACCCCCGTGTCCATCATGGTCCCCGTGTCCATCCCGGTCCCCGTGTCCATCCTGGTCCCCATGGCCGTCATGGTCCCCGTGGCCATCATGGTCCCCATACCCGCCATGACCCCTGTGTCCATCCTAGTCCCCATGCCCGTCATGGTCCCCATGTCCATCCTGGTCCCCGTGCCCATCATGGTCCCTGTGCCCATCCCAGTCCCCTGTGCCCATCGTGGTCCCCGTGCCCATCATGAGATCTCCATGCCCATCCCAGTCCCCGTGTCCCCACATCCATCCCAGTCCCTGTGCCCATCCCAGTCCCCGTGTCCCCGTGCCCATCCCAGTCCCTGTGTCCATCCCAGTCCCCGTGCCCATCCCAGTCCCCGTGTCCCCACGTCCATCCCAGTCCCCGTGTCCATCCCAGTCCCTGTGCCCATCCCAGTCCCCGTGTCCCCAAGTCCATCCCAGTCCCTGTGCCCATCCCAGTCCCCGTGCCCATCCCAGTCCCCATGTCCCCACGTCCATCCCAGTCCCCATGTCCATCCCAGTCCCTGTGTCCCCACGTCCATCCCAATCCCTGTGCCCGTCCCAGTCCCTGTGTCCCCACGTCCATCCCAGTCCCTGTGCCCATCCCAGTCCCCGTGTCCCCACATCCATCCCAGTCCCTGTGCCCCTCTCGGTCCCCGTACCCCTCCCTGCCCCACTTCTGCCCCCCTTCACCCCGTGTCCCCTGGCAGACGTGGACGAGTGCCAGCGCGGGGGGGTCTGCGAGGGCGGCCGCTGCACCAACACCGACGGCTCCTTCGAGTGCCAGTGCCCGGCGGGTTTCCGCACCGACGCCGACAAGGCCCTGTGCCAGGGTGAGGGGCTCGCGCCCGCCCTGGGGAGGGGACGGGCCCCGGCCGGGGGGACCCGCCGGGCTGGCACCGAGGGTGACCTGTCCCCGCAGACGTGGACGAGTGCCAGGAGTACGGCGCCAGCCTCTGCGGCGCCCAACGCTGCGAAAACATCCCCGGCTCCTACCGTTGCGTCACCGACTGCCAGCCCGGCTACCGGGCCGGGGACGGCGGGGACTGCGTCGGTGGGTGCTGGGTGGTGCTGGGATGGGCGCGGGGACTGGGATGGGCGCGGACACCGAGGTGGGCGTTGGGACTGGCATGGTCTCGGGGACTGGGATGCTCTTGGGGACCGGGATTGGCACGGGGACTGGGATGAGCAAAGGGACCGGGATGGGCACAGGGACTGGGATGGACGTGGGGACTGGGATGGACGTGGGGACACGGGGACTGGGATGGGCACAGGGACTGGGATGGACGTGGGGACTGGGATGGACGTGGGGACTGGGATGGACATGGGGACACGGGGACTGGGATGGGCACAGGGACTGGGATGGACGTGGGGACTGGGACGGACATGGGGACACGGGGACTGGGATGGGCACAGGGACTGGGATGGACGTGGGGACATGGGGACGGGGATGGGCAGGGGGACTGGGATGGACATGGGAACACGGGGACTGGGATGGGCACGGGGACTGGGATGGACGTGGGGACACGGGGATGGGGATGGGCACGGGGACTGGGATGGACGTGGGGACACGGGGACCAGGATGGGCACAGAGACTGGGATGGACGTGGGGACACGGGGACTGGGATGAGCACAGGGACTGGGATGGACGTGGGGACACGGGGACCAGGATGGGCACAGAGACTGGGACGAGCATGGGGACATGAGGAACGGAATGGGCACGGGGACATGGGGACTGGGATGGGCACGGGGACTGGGATGGGCAGAGGGACTGGAATGGTCGTTGGGACTGGGATGGGCACAAGGACTGGGATGGTCTTGGGGACCAGGACTGGCGTGGGGACCGGGATGGGCGCAGGGATTGGGGTGGTCAAGGGAACTGGGATGGCCATGGACACCAGGATTGTCACGGGGACTGGGATGGTCTTGGGGTGGGGAACGGGATTGACACGGGGACTGGGATGGATGCGGGGACTGGGATGAGCACAGAGGAACTGGGATCACTGGGATGGTCATGGGCACCAGGATGGGCATGGGGACCAGGATGGCCAGAGGAACTGGGATGGACGTGGGACAGGCACGGGGACTGGGATGGCCGTGGGGACTTGGGGTGGTCAAGGGGACTGGGATGGTCCTGGGGACCTGGATGGGGACTGGGATGGGCACAGGGACTGGGATGGACGTGGGGACACGGGGACGGAGATGGGCACGGGGACTGGGATGGACGTGGGGACACGGGGACTGGGATGGGCACAGGGACTGGGATGGACGTGGGGACACGGGGACTGGGATGGGCACAGGGACTGGGATGGATGTGGGGACACAGGGACTGGGATGGGCACAGAGACTGGGACGAGCATGGGGACGTGAGGAACGGAATGGGCACGGGGACACGGGGACTGGGATGGGCACAGGGACTGGAATGGTCGTTGGGACTGGGATGGGCACAAGGACTGGGATGGTCTTGGGGACCAGGACTGGCGTGGGGACCAGGATGGGCGCAGGGATTGGGGTGGTCAAGGGAACTGGGATGGCCATGGACAGCAGGATTGTCACGGGGACTGGGATGGTCTTGGGGTGGGGAACGGGATTGACACGGGGACTGGGATGGACGCGGGGACTGGGATGAGCACAGAGGAACTGGGATCACTGGGATGGTCATGGGCACCAGGATGGGCATGGGGACCAGGATGGCCAGAGGAACTGGGATGGACGTGGGACAGGCACGGGGACTGGGATGGCCGTGGGGACTTGGGGTGGTCAAGGGGACTGGGATGGTCCTGGGGACCTGGATGGGGACTGGGATGGGCACAGGGACTGGGATTGACGTGGGGACTGGGATGGGCGTGGGCACCAGGATGGGCACGGTGACCAGGATGGGGATGTGGACTGGGATGGTCTTGGCGACTGGGATGGACAGAGCAACTGGGATGGACGCGGGACAGGCACGGGATGGCCATGGGGACCAGCGTGGGCATGGGGCTGGGAGGTCCCCAGTGTCCCCAACCTGCCGTGTCCCCCGGCTGGCCCTGGGGGCGTGTGTGTCCCCCCCACCACCACCACCTTGTCCCCGCAGACGTGGACGAGTGCCAGGAGTACGGCGCCAGCCTCTGCGGTGCCCAGCGCTGTGACAACGTCCCCGGCTCCTACCGTTGCGTCACCGACTGCCAGCCCGGCTACCGGGCCGGGGACGGCGGGGACTGCGTCGGTGGGTGCCGGTGTGGGGACAGCGGCGCCGGGGGGGGGACAGGACAGGGGCCGTGCCATGGGGGCTGGGGGCACCATGCCATTGGGGCGCAGGAGGGCAGCAGGGACCGTGCCGTGGGGCACAGGGGAGCAGAGCCACCACGGGGGACAGCCAAGACTGTGCCATGGGGTGGAGAAGACCAGAGCGACCATGCCATGGGGCCCATCAAGGGCCATTCCATGGGGTGCAGAGGGACCATTCCATGGGGCACATCAGGGACTGTTCCATGGGGCCCATCAAGGGCCATTCCATGGGGCGCATCAAGGACTATTCCATGGGGCCCATCAAGGGCCATTCCATGGGGCCCATCAAGGACTGTTCCATGGGGCACATCAAGGAGCATTCCCTGGGGTGCAGAGGGACCGTTCCATGGGGCACATCAAGGGCCATTCCATGGGGTCTATCAAGGGACATTCCATGGGGTGCAGAGGGAACATGCCATGGGGCACATCAGGGACTGTTCCATGGGGCCCATCAAGGGCCATTCCATGGGGTGCAGAGGGACCATTCCATGGGGCGCATCAAGGACTATTCCATGGGGCGCATCAAGGGCCATTCCATGGGGCCCATCAAGGACTGTTCCATGGGGCACATCAAGGAGCATTCCATGGGGTGCAGAGGGACCGTTCCATGGGGCACATCAAGGGCCATTCCATGGGGCGCATCAAGGAGCATTCCATGGGGTGCAGAGGGACCGTTCCATGGGGCACATCAAGGGCCATTCCATGGGGTCTATCAAGGGCCATTCCATGGGGTGCAGAGGGAACATGCCATGGGGCACATCAAGGACCATGCCATGGGGCACGTCAAGGGCCATTCCATGGGGTGCAGAGGGACCATTCCGTGGGGCACATCAAGGACTATTCCATGGGGCACACCAAGGGCCATTCCGTGGGGCACATCAAGGGCCATTCCGTGGGGCACGGCGACGCCAAGGGCCCGCCCCCTGGTGCAGAGCGGGGGAACCCCCCCACCGGGGCGTTCCCATCACCACGCTGGGGGTGGGTGGTGGCCACCCACCCTATGGCCCCCTATGGCCACCCCACCCCCACCCCCTAAAACCCCCCCCCCCCTTCTTTCCGCCCCCTGTTTTTCAGACGTGGACGAATGCGCCAACAAGACCTTGTGTGGGGCTCACGCCACCTGCCACAACCTCCCCGGCTCCTTCCAGTGCGCCTGCGACCCGGGCTACGAAACCGCCCGCCGTGGCCACCACTGCGTGGGTACGGCTGGGACTTGTTGGGGAAAAGTTGGGGGGGGGGGGACTGGACACCACAACACCCCACCCACCTCCCCCCCCCCCCCCCCCAAAAAAAAAAAAAAACCCCAAAAAACCCTCTTGCGTCCTGTAGATGTGGACGAATGCGAGACCCTCCGTGGGGTGTGTGGGGCCGAACGCTGCGAGAACGTCGAAGGCTCCTTCCTCTGCCTCTGCCCCGACAGCCGGCAGGAGTTCGACCCCGTGACGGGGCGCTGTGGGCCTCCCCCCCCGGCCCCCCAAAACCCCCTCCAGCCCCACGGCGCCGCCGCCGCCGCCGCCGCCGCCGCCTCCTGCTTCACCAAAGCTTGCGGGGTGCTGGCACCCAACGTCACCCAGCAGCAATGCTGCTGCAGCCTGGGCTGGGCCTGGGGCACCCAGTGCCCCGCGCCCCCCTGCCCGCCCCCCGGCACTGGTAGGACCCCCCCACCCCTCCCCCGAACCCCACTTTGGGGGGGGGGGGGGCAGCTCCCAGGTTTTTGGGGGGAGGGGAGGGAGGGAGGGGGTTCGGCACTCGGCGTGGGTGCGCTGGGGTTGGCTTGGGGGGGGGGGGGGCAAGGGGGGGGTAAGGGCAGGGGTTGGGGGGCAGGGGCTGGGGAGGGGGTGCAGGGGTGGGATTGGGGGTGCACAGGGAGGCATTGGGGTGCAGGGGCAGGTGCTGGGGTGCAGGGGCTGGGGAGGGGGTGCAGGGGTGGGATTGGGGTGCAGGGCAGGTGTTGGGGTGCAGGGGCAGGAAATGGGGTGCAGGGGCTGGGGAGGGGGGTGCAGGGGCAGGTATCGGGGTGCAGGGTGAGGTACTGGGGTGCAGGGGCTGGGATTGGGGTGCAGGGCCTTGGGAGGGGGTGTAGGGTCAGGTGTTGGGGTGCAGGGGCAGGAATTGGGGGGCAGGGGCAGATATCGGGGTGCAGGGTGAGGTACTGGGGTGCAGGGGCTGGGATTGGGGTGCAAGGGATGGGGTTGGGGTGCAGGGTCGGGTGTTGGGGTGCAGGGGCAGGGATTGGGATGCAGGGGCTGGGGTTGGGGTGCAAGGGCAGGATTGGGGGGCACAGGGAGTCATTGGGGTGCAGGGGCAGGGGTTGGGGTACAGGGGTGGGATTGGGGGTGCAGGGGCTGGGGAGGGGGTGCGGGGTGAGATACTGGGGTGCAGGGGCAGGAACTGGGGTGCAGGGGCGGGATTGGGGTGCAGGGCCTTGGGAGGGGGTGCAGGGTCGGGTGTTGGGGTGCAGGGGCAGATATCGGGGTGCAGGGTGAGGTACTGGGGTGCAGGGGCTGGGTTTGGGGTGCAGGGGTGGGATTGGGGGTGCAGAGGGAGGCGTTGGGGTGCAGGGCAGGTTTTGGGGTGCAGGGGCAGGAATTGGGGTGCAGGGGCAGATATCGGGGTGCAGGGTGAGGTACTGGGGTGCAGGGGCTGGGATTGGGGTGCAAGGGATGGGGTTGGGGTGCAGGGTCGGGTGTTGGGGTACAGGGGTGGGATTGGGGGTGCAGGGGCTGGGGAGGGGGGTGCAGGGGCAGGTACCGGGGTGCAGGGGCAGGATTGGGGTGCACAGGGAGGCATTGGGGTGCAGGGGTGGGATTGGGGGTGCAGGGGCCGGGGTCGGGGTGCAGGGGCAGACATCGGGGTGCAGGGTCGGGTGTTGGGGGGCAGGGGTGGGATTGGGGGGGGCGCAGGGCTTGGGGTGCCGGAGGGAGGCACTGGGGCGTTAGGGAATGGAGTGTTGGCGGGGGGCGGGGGGGGGGGTCGGGTAGCGGGGCCGCAGGGTGAGTCTCGGGGTGCAGAGGTCGGGGTGACCCCCCCACACACACACACACACCGTGTGTCCCCCCCCCTCCGTGTGTCCCGTCCCCCCCCCAGCCCAGCACCTGGCCATCTGCCCCCACGGGCCGGGCCGGGCGGCCGACGGTCCCCAGGGCACCCCGGCAGGTGAGTGCCACCCGCTGTGCCCCCCCCCCAAAACCAAACCCCGGGTGTCCCCCCACCACCACCACCACCAGTGACGCCCCCCCCTCAATCCCTGTCCCCAGACGTGGACGAGTGCGGGCTCTTCGCCCCCCAGCTCTGCCGGGGGGGGGTTTGTCTCAACGCCGCCCCCGGCTTCAGCTGCTACTGCCCCAGCGGCTACTACTACGAGCAGGAGCATCTGCAGTGCGTGGGTGAGTCCTGCCTGCGCCCTGCCTGCGCCCTGCCTGCACCCCGACCCCCTGCCTGCGCCCTGCCTGCACCCTGACCCCCCCTGCCTGCGCCCTGCCTGAGCCCCCGCCCCCCCTGCCTGCACCCTCACCCCCTGCCTGCACCCTGCCTGCACCCCGACCCCCTGCCTGCGCCCTGCCTGCACCCTGACCCCCCCTGCCTGCACCCTGCCTGCACCCCGACCCCCCTGCCTGTGCCCTGCCTACACCCTGCCTGCGCCCTGCCTGTGCCCCGACACCCTGCCTGCACCCTGCCTGCGCCCTGCCTGCGCCCTGCCTGCACCCTGACCCCCTGCCTGCACCCTGCCTGCACCCTGCCTGCACCCCGAGCCCCTGCCTGCACCCTGCCCGTGCCCCGACCCCCTGCCTGCACCCTGACCCCCCCTGCCTGCTCCCTGACCCCCTGCTTCCCCTTCACCCCTGCCTTGACCTTGACCTCTGCCATCACCGTGACCCTGCTTCCCCCGACCCCACCTTGACCTTGACCCCTCCCTCCCCTCGCCCCGTTTCACCCTGCCCCCTCCCTCCCCCTGCCCTTGACCCTGTTGCCTTGACATTGACCTTGACCCCTCTCCCTGCCCCCGTTGCACCCTGAGCCTCTTGACCTTTTGACCATGACCTTGACAGGGGTGACCTTGACCTTGCCCCCTGCTTCACCCTGACCCCTCCCTCCCCCCTCTCCCCTTTGCCCCACCTTGACTTTGAACGCCTTTGACCTCGCCCTGCCTTTGCCATTGACTGTGTGACCTTGACCTTGACCCCCTTTGACCTTTCCCATTGACTGCGTGACCTTGACCCCCTTTTCACCTTTGCCATTGACTATGTGCCCTCGACCTTGACCCCTTTTGACCTTGCCCCACCTTTTCCTATTGACTGTGTGACCTTGGCCCCCCCTTTTGACCTTTGCCATTGACTATGTGCTTTTGACCTTGACCCCCTTTGACCTTTGCCATCGACTGCGTGACCTTGGCCCCCGTTTTTACCGTTGCCATTGACTATGTGCCCTTGACCTTGACCCCTTTTGACCTTGCCCCACCTTTTCCTATTGACTGTGTGACCTTGACCCCCTTTGACCTTTGCCATCGACTGCGTGCCCTTGACCTTGACCACTTTTGACCTTGCCCCGCTTTTTCCCATTGACTGTGTGACCTTGACCCCCTTGACCTTTGCCATTGACTGTGTGCCCTCGACCTTGACCCCTTTTGACCTTGCCCCACCTTTTCCTATTGACTGTGTGACCTTGACCCCCTTGACCTTTGCCATTGACTGTGTGCCCTTGACCTTGACCCCTTTGACCTTTCCCATTGACTGTGTGACCTTGACCCCCTTTTCACCTTTGCCATTGACTGTGTGCCCTCGACTTTGACCCCTTTTGACCTTGCCCCACCTTTTCCTATTGACTGTGTGACCTTGGCCCCCCTTTGACCTTTGCCATTGAGTGTGTGCCCTTGACCTTGACCCCTTTTGACCTTGCCCCACTTTTCCCCATTGACTGTGTGACCTTGACGCCTCCCCCCCCCCCGCGCATTTCCCCCTGCCCCCTCCCTCACCTTCGCGCCCATGACCTTGACCTCGTGACCTTGCCCCCCCCCCCCCCCCCGGCAGACAACGACGAGTGCGGGGCGGCGGAGGCCGAGCCCTGCCTGGGGGGCCGCTGCGTCAACACGGTGGGCTCTTACTATTGCTCCTGCCCCCCCCCGCTGGTCCTGGACGCCTCCCAGCGCCGCTGCGTGGCCAACGACACCCTCCTGGGTGAGTCCCCGCACCCACCCCGGGGGGGAGGGGATAGAGTTGGGGGTGGGGGGTGGGGTGTACCCCCCCAATCCTGAGGGTGCCCCCCCCCGGCAGAGGCGGCGCAGGCGGTGTGCTGGCAGGAGGTGGGGGTAGACCTGGTGTGCGGCAGACCCCGGCTGCAGGGACAGGTCACCTACACCGAGTGCTGCTGCCTCTACGGGCAGGCCTGGGGCATGGACTGCGCCCTCTGCCCCGCCCGCCACTCAGGTAACCCCCCCCCCGACCCCCCCCCCGCACCCTAACCCCCCCCCCCGACTCCCCCGACCCCCCCCACAATGGGTGCCGGGCTGCCACCCCCATCCTCCCCACCCTGCAGGGACCCCCATGGCAGCCCTGGGGTAGGCACCCTGCACACACACATCCCCCCCCCCCCCACTGGCACCCCCCCCGCCCCCCCCCAGCAATGTGGGGACCCTCTAACCCCCCCCGCACCCCAAAACCCCCCCCCGGACCCCCCTCCCCAATGGGTGCCGGGCTGCCACCCCCCCTCCCCACCCTGCAGGGACCCCCCATGGCAGCCCTGGGGTAGGCACCCTGCACCCCCCCCTAACTGGCACCCCCCCACCCCCCCCAGCAATGTGGGGACCCTCTAACACCCCCGCACCCCAAAACCCCCCCCCGGACCCCCCTCCCCAATGGGTGCTGGGCTGCCACCCCCATCCTCCCCACCCTGCAGGGACCCCCATGGCAGCCCTGGGGTAGGCACCCTGCACCCAACCCGCCCCCCCCAAATTGGCACCCCCCCCGGCCCCCCAGCAATGTGGGGCCCCTCTAACCCCCCCCCGCACCCCAAAACCCCCCTGCACCCCAAAACCCCCCCCCGGACCCCCCTCCCCAATGGGTGCTGGGCTGCCGCCCCCCTCCCCACCCTGCAGGGACCCCCATGGCAGCCCTGGGGTAGGCACCCCTGCACCCAACCCCCCCCCCCCCCAAATTGGCACCCCCCCCGGCCCCCCAGCAATGTGGGGACCCTCTAACCCCCCCCCGCACCCCAAACCCCCCCCGCACCCCAAAAACCCCCCCCCCCCGGACCCCCCTCCCCAATGGGTGCTGGGCTGACACCCCCCCCCCCACCCCCACCCTGCAGGGACCCCCCATGGCAGCCCTGGGGCAGGCACCCTGGCCCCCCCCACCCCGACACCCCCCGCCCCCCCCCCAGAAGTGGGGGGACCCACTCACATCCCCCCCCCCGCACCACCAACCCCCCCCCCGCTCCCGGACCCCCCCCTCCCCAATGGGTGCTGGGCTGCCACCCCCCCCTCCCCACCCTGTAGGGACCCCCCATGGCAGCCCTGGGGTTGGCACCCCCAATGACACACACACACCCCCCCCCCGGCAATGTGGGGACCCCCCCCCCATAATGGGAGGGACCCCCCTTCACCCCACTGACCCCTCCCCCAGGAATATGGGGACCCCCTGCACCCCCCCATCATGGGGACACCACTGACCCCCCCCCCGGCAATGGGGCACCCCCACTTAACCCAAGCAGTGGGGGGGCCCCCTGCAAGCCCCCCCCAAGATATGGGGGGGGGTCCCTTTTACCCCCCCCATAAAGGGGAGCCTTTGCACCCCCAAACATGGGGGGGTTCTTTAAAGCCCCCCCCCCCAGTTACGAAGGGACCCCTTGTAGCCCCCCCCCCCCCCCCATTATAGGGACCCTTTGCACCCCACAGCCCCCCACCAGTTATGGGGGGGTGCTTATAGGTCCCCCCATAGATTGGGGGGGGTCCATTATAGCCCCCCCCCCATAATGGGGACCCTTTTGCACCCCCACAGCCCCCCACCAGTTATGGGGGGGGTGCTTATAGGTCCCCCCCATAGATTGGGGGGGGTCAATTATAGCCCCCCCCCCCAATTATAGGGACCCCTTTGCACCCCACAGCCCCCCCCTAGTTGGGGGGGGGGATGCTTGTAGCCCCCCCATCCATTGGTGGGGGGTGGAGTGTCCCTTGCAGCCCCTAGATGATGGGGAATCCCCCCCCCCACGAGGTTACATGGGGGGGGGCCCCCCAAAACCCACCTTATCCTTCTCCCCGCCCCCCCCAGACGACTTCGAGCTCCTCTGCAACGTGCTGCGCCCCCCAGCTATGGCCCCCCCCGCGCCCCCCCCGCCTACGAATACGCCCCCGACTTCGCCCCCCCTTACGGCCTCCCTTACGGCCCCGGCTTTTTCGGGGGCCCCCCCTTGGGCCCCCCCCCGGGCCTGCGCTCCGACTACGACCCCTACGGCTTCGGGGGGGGGGCGGCGGCGGGGGATACGGCCCCCCCCGGGGGGGGGGACCCCTTTACGCCCCCCCCGTGGGCTACGAGGGGGAGGATTTTGAGGACCCCCGACGCCCCTTCGCCCACACGGCCCCGGGGGCCCCGTTATGAGCCCCCCCCCGGCCCCCCCTGGCCATACCAGCCCCACGGCACCGGGGGGGACGGCCAGGAGGAGGAGGAGAGGAAGAGGAGGAGGAGGAGGAAGGTGAGGGGGGGGTGATGGGGGGGGGTGATGGGGGGGGGCAATAACGGGTTCATGAAGGGCGATGGGGGGGCAATGGGGGGGTCATGGGGGGGGTGATGAGGAAATGATGGGGGGAAGATATGGGGGGATGATGTGGGGCTGTGGGGGGGGTGTTGGGAGGGGGATGGGGGGGCGAAGGGGGAGCGATTGAGGGGGGGCAATGGGGGGCGATAGCGGGGTCACGGGGGCCAATGGGAGGGGGATGGTGGGGGGTGATGGGGGGCAGTGGGGGAGTGATGGGGGGGCAATAGCGGATTCATGGGGGACGATGGGGGGGGGGAATGTGGGAGGGTGATGGGGGGGCGATTGGGGGCGACGGGGGACGATGGGGGGGGCGATTGGGGGGTGTTGTGGGGGGCTGATGGGGGGGTGATGATGGGGGTGATGGGGGGGTGATGGGAGGGGGGGATGTGGGGCTGATGGAGGGGTGATGGGGGTTATGGGGGGGCAATGGGGAGTGGGGGGGTTGTGGGGGGGCGATGGGGGGGACGACGGAGGGCGACGGGGGGTGATGGGGGATAGAGGGGTGATGGGGGGGGAGGGGGGTCAAGGGGGGGGGTGGGGAGGGGCTGCTGGAGGGGGATGATGGGGGGGGTGATGTGGGGCGATACGGGGGGGGGGCTAGGGGACGAGGGGGAGGCGGCGGGGGGGGGGGCAACGGGGGTGATGGGGGAGTGATTGGGGGGGGGCGACGGGGGGTGAGACGGGGGACGATGGGGGGGATGGGAGGGATGATGGAGGGGTGAGGATGGGGAGGGCGCTGGGGGTGTGGGTGACGGGGGGGGGAGGGGGTGTCCCCCCCCCCAACCCTGACACACACACCCCCCCCCCAGGGGGGCCGGAGTGCGGGGTGCTGAGCGGGTGCCGCAACGGGCGCTGCGTGCGGGTGGGCGACGGCTTCACCTGCGCCTGCGACCCCGGGTACCGCCTGCACCCCGCGCGCCTCGACTGCCTCGGTGAGACACCCCCCCCCCCGCTGACCTCCCCCCCCCGACACCCCCCTCTGACCCCCCCCCACCGACACCACCCCACTGACCCCCACTGACCCCCCAATGACACCCTCCCCATGGCACCCCCACTGACACCCCCCCACTGACCTCCCCCACTGACCCCCCCCCCCACACTGACCCCTCTCTGAACCCCCCTGATCCCCCCACTGACACCACACTGACACCCCGACGCTGACCCCCCCCCACTGACCCCCTCTCTGGCACACTGACACCCCCCACTGACCTCCCCACTGACCCCCCCCCACTGACCCCCCCCGCTGACCCCTCTCTGAACCCCCCCTGATCCCCCCCCTCTGACCCCCCCACTGACCCCCCGCTGAACCCCCCCCCCGATCCCCCCCACTGACACCACCACTGACACCCCGACGCTGACCCCCCCCACTGACCCCCTCTCTGGCACACTGACACCCCCCCCACTGACACCCCCCCCACTGACCCCCCCCAACACTGACCCCCCCTCTGGCACACTGACACCCCCCCACTGACCTCCCCCACTGACCCCCCCCACACTGCCCCCCCCCGCTGACCCTCTCTGAACCCCCCCGATCCCCCCCCACTGGCCCCCCGCTGAAGCCCCCCCCGATCCCCCCCACTGACACCCCGACGCTGACCCCCCCCCACTGACCCCCTCTCTGGCACACTGACACCCCCCCCTCCCCCAGCCCCCCCAGCACCCAGCCCCCCCCCCTCTAGCAGCCAGACCCCCCCCCAGCACCCAGCGACCCCC